>NC_088243.1:31551526-31853609 GCF_036934945.1 Oncorhynchus masou masou | reverse complement strand
TGCTGCTGGAAACAATTTAATGATACCGGCCATATTCAACGTCAGGCGTTGATGTACTTTGGCGAATTTAGTACAACATCCTGGAACTTTTGGCATACTAACTATATCCATACTATGACCAATAAGAACACTACATACTCAATTTAGTCACAAATCGTACAGTTAGTATGAGTATTCGAACACAATTTGGGCGAATCTGGCCAGGCATTCATTCTGATAATTTTCTCATTGATGTACCATCTGATCAATACATTTCTGTTCCAAAATCTAGCATCTGATAGGAAGTGCAATACGTTTTATAGACTTGAAGCTTTGCCAAAGTTTTAAATTGAGTTGTTTAGGAGTGCAAGGTCGAATTGATTTATGCACACCGCACACACGTCACAGTAAATTTATGCAAATACTTGCTACATGCCAATAGGATCTCGCGAGCTCGTGCTTCACTTTGCCCACCTCCTTGCTTCATTTGTTCCCATTGTCAACGACACCGATTAACTATATTGGGTTAGTTATATATAGATCTTTATAATACATACATTCGCCTATGACGTTGAAATGATTATTATCTTCTCATCAGATCAATCAGGCAATTTGTCCACTGTAAAACATTTTTTAAAAAGCAAGACATTCTCCCCTTCATTTTAGACTTGCATTTGGTTTTCGACAGCGGATATTTGTAAACCTTGCGGTCTCTCCGACATTGTAACATTTTTGCAAAAGCACTTAACTAGCTAGCTTCAGTAGCAAGTCAGCTAGACAACAAAAAAACAGCTAGCTAACGTTAGCATTATTAGCCATAGTAGCCGGTTAACGTTACTACAAAGCTGGGTTTCCAAATTGTATTAGGCTAACGTTATATAAAAGAGATTACCCTGTTTAGTAAATAGCTATATATTTAATTTTTGTTTTGTCAAAGTTCAATAACACTTAAGTCTTGTCATTTTTCCAGGTTGCTCATGTCGCGTTCAAATCAACTGGAAACTCGGAATTCTCCGACTTCCTGGGAACTCGGAGGGCAAAAATTGCTCTGACTGGGGGAAAAAATCGTTGTGAATGGTCATGGATTTCGGAAAATCAGGTCTCTCCCTAGTGCTCAGACTTTCCGACCGAAAGATCACTGACGACATGATTTAACATCGTGTATTTTTCGACTTCCCAGTTGTTTTAAACGCAGCATCATTTCACTTCCTCTGTATATTTTGAACTTGAACGGAACCTTGAGACATTTTGGACGACGTTGATTGGATGGTCAAGCACAATGACGTGTTCAAACGTGTGGTCCTAAACAATAAACGAGTTTGGTACATTCAGTGAGCGATGTCTTAGAAACATAAACATAATGACTAAATTCGGTAAAATGGCCAACCGTTGTTATTGTTGTTCATCAAAGTTCACTCTCTTCAGGAAGGTTTGTTTATGCCCCCTACCCTACTCCCTTTACGTTTTTGTAGTTGGATATTTTTATTCCAAGGTGTAACTGTTCTCGTATGTGTCAAACTGCTTTGCTTTATCTTGGCCAGGTCCCAGTTGTAAATGAGAACTTGTTCTCAACTAGCCTACCTGGTTAAAAATAATAATAATAATATATATATATATATATATTTTTTTAAATGCTACATGCTTTATGTCCCTACCAGCCTATGGTGTATTTATTTGTAGTCTGTAGCCTTGAAATAATATACCCTAAATAATTCATTTTCATCATTTCTTAGGCTCCCTGTCTGGCTCCTGACCTATTTAGAGTGTTTATATGCTGTTTAATATGACATGTAGCCTATTTGAAATTATGTTTGCTTCATACGTTCACCTTTTCATGTTTATTCAACTACTTTTCATTTAAATCCATATGGTTTGGTTTCAATACTTCAAAATCAATTGGTAGGTCCAGGTAGTCACAAAAATAGATGGGTGTTGGTTAAATTGTGATTTCAATGAATGAATGGATTTTTTTTCCCCCTGTGAGCCTGGAGTGGTTTTTAGTGGAGCAGTAGGAAAGGACATAGAGTGCCGGAGCCGTGAACATGCACCATTCCATGAGCTATGTATGAGCAGGACTTTCAACCACTCAACTCTGCTCACATACTCTGGTGGGGATGCATCCCAACCTAATTTTAGATAGTGCTACTTTTCATAACCACAAGAGGCTGCTGTTTTTAACTCATTCCCAGCTCACAGAATAAGCTGCATTGGATGAGGCTAGTGGCTACAACATACCTCCTGAGCACAGTGGTGCAAAAAACACAGAAATGGCAGCTGCCCACAAGAAACAGGTAATAAATATGCAGTCCTTTTTGAACACACACTTCAAAGGCTGCGTTTACACAGGAAGCTCAATTCACATCTTTAGACAATTATTTACATGTCTGATACCTATCATATTTTTCCCCTATTATGTAAATGGCAAAAAAACACATGGAATCGGATATTTGTGGACCTCAATCGTGATACAAACCCGATCCTCCATATGCGACCTTTGTCTGGATGCTCAGATCAGATATTCTTTTGCTCCTATGTGTTTTTTGTGTGTGCTATGTTTCACATAATCAGATGTTACTATAAAACCACTCCCAATAACAACAGTGCCAGTAAATGTGCATTGCATCTGTGCTACTTCAAAGGCTAGATCAGTGTGAATGCGCAAATTGAATATGGGTCACATGTAAAATCTTACTGAGGACAGTCAGAAAAAAACATCAGATATAGAAAGAAAATCAGATTTGAGTTCTTAGGGTGGCGGTGTAAACACAGCCAAAGAATCCCACAAGTAAAACAGACAGTAAAAGCACAAAATGAAGTATATATTTGTTTGATCTATGTTTAAGACACCAGTTCTATCGTGTTCATCATCGAGGACCCCAGCAGCTGCCCTGGCCAGTCAGGCTTCAGACAGTGATGAGGATGAGCTTCCCTGGTGCTGCATCTGTAATCAGGAGACCTCCATCCGCTGTCACACCTGTGATGGGGATCTTTCACTGCAACCGCTGCTTCAGGTACTGCACAATACTAATACTACTACTACTACTACTACTATGGCCACATATCTATGCAATGATTTACAAGAAAGTGAAGTTCGTCCCTGTGTGCTTGTCATTGTTTTTTATAAACATGACCTAGATAAATCTTGTATAAACTTATGCCATTCTGCAGAGCAACACATGTATGAAGTATTTAGTATGTTAAATTATCAATCTGCTCTCCGTTTCCCCAGGGAGTGCCATGATATGTATGACAGGAAAGAGCACCGCACAGCTACAGTAGTTACACGGCACCTAAGAAAAACAAGAGGACGACAACGTGAGACTGCAGGGGCTGGCATCAGTGTTTCTTGGAGTCACTCTAAAAGATGTGTACTATACCTTTTAAGAGGCTGGACAGTATTCTTGGAATTCTGCAGGATCACAAAGAGAAGGCTTATCCAAACACTACTACCTGTCTTTAGGGTTGAAAGATTCCAGTAACTTTCCCAAAGTGCCCTGGTTTTCCAGAAATCCTGGTTGGGAGATTGCTGGAATTATGAGGTAATAAGCAGGGGTGTAAAGTCCTTAAGTAAAAAAAATAGTTTAAAAGTACTACTTAAGTAGTTTTTTTGGGTATCTGTACTGTACTTTACTATTTATATTTTTGACAACTTTTACTTCACTACATTCCTAAAGAAAATAATGTACTTTTTACTCCATACATTTTCCCTGACACCCAAAAGTACTTTTTATTTTACTGGATGACATTTACTTGTACTTGAGACATTTTCTATTAAAGTATCTTTACTAGGGATGCACCGATATGACATCTTTGGCCAATATCAGATATTTCCTTGCCAAAAAAAACGATAAAGATAACCAATGTTTAAAATTTTAGTGGCCCTTTAAGCATTCTAGTACAGTTAAATAGTTAAAACACTCACACACACTGACCAAAAAGTTATTTTGTTGGCATTTACGTATGTCCACATTATCTGTAAAACCTAATCAAAATCTATTTCTTTTACTTACTTGCTGTGCTGTTTCCTTGTCCATTTGTTCAGTCTGAACCAAGATTTCATCATACATGTCAAGCAGTGAAGTTTCAGCTCTGTCTGTGGCTTCTCTTCCTCTGTGTGCACTGTCACTGAGTCCGTTTCCATCTTGTCCAGCTGTGTCTTTAACATTTCACGTAAACCCTGTTTCTTGTCTGCATCGAAGTAGCGGTCCTTGTACCTAGCATCTAGCATGGTGACAACACAGTAGAGGTTCAGAGAGAATGTCACCGAATCGCTTGTTCACATCCTCTAGTAGAGTACTTTTCCAAGTTAACCCAACGGTCAGTGTTGGCATTTTTGTTGAGCAGGCATTTCAATGCCTTGACAGGGTATCACGCCTGCTGCAGACGCAGTTGAGCTTATTTCTCGAGTCAGTTGTTTGAATGGAGTTAAGTGTTCATGTTTCCAAGTGTCAAACATGTTCTCAAATGCCATTGAAATGGCAGCAGTGGTATGAGAACCAGCACATTCTTGAGCATGCAATACGGCTTTCCTCAGTACGAAATCCTCGTCGACCCACTGTGCTGTCAGACTCCTAATGCTCATGGGGCCGACATCGCTGGTCCAAATGTCAGTTGTGAAGCTAATAGCAGTGACGCCCATAGATGTGAGTTTCAACAATACTGTGTAACTCCGGTAGGGCAACATCTGAAAAATAGCAGCTACTTGGTAGTGTGTACCAGTGCTCGACCAGTCGGCGAAAGCCAACATCATCCACGACAGAACAGTTGATTGTCAAGGGCAATGAATTCCATTATCTTGGCGTTAATGGATTTCGCCTTTGAGGGGTCTCGCTGAAATTTTCTTACTCTTTCAAATGACTGCTCGATACACAGACATTGTGGGCTAGGTTAGGAATGCTGTGTAGCGCTATATTTTTTTGTGGCGGCATTACGTCATCTACCTGAGTTACATCGGTATACATGTCAGCTTTGACATCGGTTTTGCACATCGGTGTTAAACTAGACATCGAGCCGATGTTGTCATTTTTAGCTAATATCGGTCGATTCCAATATGCTTACCCATATATCGTGCATCCCTAATCTTTACTTTTTCTTAAGTATGACAATTGGGTACGTTTACCGCCACTGGTAATAAGAATTAAATCTGGTAATCCTCAAACCAGGATTTCTGTAAAACCAGGGAACTTTTGGAAAGTTACAAGAATTTTGCAACCCTGCAGTGCATTCGGGAAAGAATTCAGACCCCTTCCATTTTTTCCAAGTTTTGTTACAGCCTTATTCTAAAATGGATTAATAAAAAAAATGTCCTCATCAATCTACACACAATATCCCATAATGATAAAATGAAAACAGGTTTGTAGAAATGTAATTTATTCAAACAAAAAAGAAATACCATATTTACTTAATTATTCAGAGGCTTTGCCTATGAGGTTTGAAATTGAACTCAGGTGCATCCTGTTTCCATTGATCATCCTTGAGATGTTTCTACAATTTCATTAGAGTTCACCTGTGGTAAATTCAATTGATTGGAGATGATTTGGAAAGGCACACACATCTATATAAGGTCCCACAGTTGACAGTGCATGTTAGAGCAAAAACCACTCATTGAGGTCTAAGGAATTGTCCGTAGAGCGCCGAGATAATCTGTGCCTCGGCACAATTCTTGGGGAAGAGTACCAAAACATTTCTGCAGCATTGAAGGTCCCCATGAACACAGTGGCTTGCATCATTTGTAAATGGAAGAAGTTTGGAACAACCAACTCTTCCTAGAGCTGTCTGCCTGGCCAAACTGTCATTATGGGGTATTGTGTGTAGATTGATGAGGGGCAAAAATACAATTAATTTTAGAATAAGACTGTAACGTAACAACATTTGGAAAATTTGCACTGCACTGTACCTGTCTTACAAAGAGACTAAGAAGAAACCCTGATTATGTTGCTAATCTAGTGTAATACATTGTAATCTGTCAAGTGTAGTTATAGATTTCTTCTAAATGGCTATACTATGAGTAACATTATGGGGTTGCATTAGCATAATTTAATGCTTGCGATTAGCTACATAACTGTGTTGTAGATTCACTTGACATTCACAGATCAGTAATCCAATCAATATCAGTCAATTACTTGTGGACTGTATTGCCATTTAATTTGTGAGGTTAGTCTAATTTACTCTCACAAAATGTTTAACTTTATTGTATTTTAGCATTACCCATCCTAACCCTTTTGGATTTTGGTCCAATGAAATAAAGTAGCCTGGGCAATTTGATGTGCTACCTCAATTGTAGCGCACTTGAAGTGGCTTGCAGATTTCTTATTTGCTGTCATGATACTGAGATAGATGTTGAGTTGGTAACAACACAGACTCATGCACGTCGCACAAACACAATTTGCTTATTTGGGAGGATGTACGGTCCCAGACAACTCAGCTTCTCACTAGAGGCTCACAGAGGAGCCAGTATAAAAGGATTAGTGAAGGCTTTGTTTTAGTTTGTCAGGCTGCATAGTCTGTGTTATGATCTGTCTTTGGCTGGGACTCTGACATGATTGTTGTTTTTTCTGTAGCTGTGTGTAATGTAGATCTAAGGGATGTAAACAATGTGTTTATGAGAGTTTTTTTTAAATTATGTCCTGATAGCTTTTTTGCTATGTTCCCTACTTCTCCCACCACTAATATCATAACTATATAACACTGTCACTCTTTTGTCATACCCCGCTAGGGGCTCTCCACTCATACATTAGGACAGCCACAGTTTCAGAAAGGTTGGAGAGAGGATTTTTTTTAGGAGAGATTCTGTAGTGAAAACCTTTACCAGATTACTGTCAGTATATGACAGAGATAGCGGGGCAGAATGCAGTTTCATCAGGGTGCATTACTGTCTGGGTCATCTGGAAAGCCATAATGAATCTCACCTCCAGGGATTTAGTCCATTAAGACCCAGATAGAGGCCCCTCTGTGTTTGCCTAACTTTTCTATCCCACACAATGACCACAGACA
Source organism: Oncorhynchus masou masou (assembly GCF_036934945.1). Lineage (NCBI taxonomy): Eukaryota > Metazoa > Chordata > Actinopteri > Salmoniformes > Salmonidae > Oncorhynchus > Oncorhynchus masou. Next base: position 31,846,637 of record NC_088243.1, on the reverse strand, counting down.
GGAAATGGACAGGCATAATGGATGCAGATACAGATAATGGACCACCTTTATGCAACATTTGTTATCTGTGATTCTGATATGCTGTCATTTCAAACAAGTCCCTTGTTTCAATTAGACAATACCTCGCAAAGAATACATTTGGAGTAACAAGTGAGAATGAAAATTGAGTAAAATGTTATTGGTCGCATACACATGAAGCAGATGTTTTTGCAGTTGTAGCGAAATGCTTGTAAAGTGAAATGTACAGTGCATATATATATATATATATATATATATATAAGATCACTTGAAGACGGAAGTATACATACACTTAGGTTGGCTTCATTTAAACTAGTTTTTCAACCACTTGACAAATTTCTTGCTAACAAACTATAGTTTTTTGCAGGTTTGTTAGGAAATCTACTTTGTGCATGACATCATTTTTCCAAAAATAGTTTACAGACAGATTATTTCACATATAATTCACTGTATCACAATTCCAGTGGGTCAGAAGTTTACATACACTAAGTTGACTGTGCCTTTAAACAGCTTGGGAAATTCCAGAAAATGGTTTCATGCCTTTAGAAGCTTCTGATAGGCTAATTGACATTATTTGAGTCGATTGGAGGGGTACCTGTGGATGTATTTCAAGGCCTACCTTCAAACTCAGTGCCTATTTGCTTGACATCATGGGAAAATCAAAAGAAATCAGCCAAGACATCAGGAAAAAATTGTTGACCTCCGCAAGTCAGGCTCATCCTTGGGAGCAATTTCCAAACGCCTGAAGGTACCACGTTCATCTGTACAAACAATAGTTCGCAAGTATAAATACCATGGGACCACGCAGCCGTCATACCGCTCAGGAAGGAGACGAGTTCTGTCTCCTAGAGATGAACGTACTTTGGTGCGAAAAGTGCAAATCAATCCCAGAACAACTGCAAAAGACCTTGTGAAGATGCTTGAGGGAACGGGTACAAAAGTATATATCCAGGGTAAAACGAGTCCTATATCGACAACCTGAAAGGCTGCTCAGCAAGGAAGAAGCCACTGCCAAAAAAACACCATAAAAAAGCCAGACTACGGTTTGCAACTGGACATGGGGACAAAGATTGTACTTTTTGGAGAACTGTCCTCTGGTCTGATGGAAAAAAAATAGAACTGTTTGGCCATAATGACCAGGGTTGCAAAGAAGAATCCATATCTCAGACTGGCGTATGAAAAGAAAAGATTAATATTGGCAAAAGAACACAGACACTGGACAGAGGAACTCTGCCTAGAAGGCCTCTTCACTGTTGACGTTGAGACTGGTGTTTTGTGGGTACTATTTAATGAAGCTGCCAGTTGAGGACTTGTGAGGCATCTCAAACTAGACAATCTAATGTACCTGTCCTCTTGCTCAGTTATGTACCCACTTTATTCTGAGTTTAGAGCCCGTTTGCGCTGTTCTGTGAAGGGAGTAGTACACAGCGTTGTACGAGATCTTCAGTTTCATGGCAATTTCTCGCATGGAATAGCCTTAATTTCTCAGAACAACAATAGACTGACGAGTTTCAGAAGAAAGTGCTTTGTTTCAGACCCTTTTGAGCCTGTAATCGAACCCACATGCTGACGCTCCAGAAACTCAACGAGTCTGAAGAAAGCCTGTTCTATTGCTTCTTTAATCAGGACAACCGTTTTCAGCTGTGCTAACATAATTGTAAAAGGGTTTTCTAATGATCAATTAGCCTTTTAAAATTCTTAACATGGATTAGCTAACACAATGTGCCATTGGAACACAGGAGTGATGGTTGCTGATAATGGGCCTCTGTACGCCTATGTAGATATTCCATAAAAATCTGCCGTTTCCAGCTACAATAGTCATTTACAACATGAACAATATCGACACTGCATTTCTGATCAACTTGATGTTATTTTAATGGACAACAATTTTCTTTTCTTTCAAAACAAGGACATTTCTAAGTCAAATTATATTGTAGATTCCTCAAAGTAGCCACCCTTTGCCTTGATGACAGCTTTGCACACTCTTGGCATTCTCTCAACCAGCTTCATGAGGAATCCTATTTTCAACTGTCTTGAAGCAGTTCCCACATATGCTGAGCACTTGTTGGCTTACTTCACTCTGTAGTCCAACTCATCCCAAACCAGCTCAATTGAGTTGAGGTCGTGTGATTGTGGAGGCCAGGTCATCTGATGCAGCACTCTGTCACTCTCCAAATAGCCCTTACACAGCCCGGAGGTGTGTTATGGGTTATTGTCCTGTTGAAAAATAAATTATAGTCCCACTAAGAGCAAACCAGATGGGATGGCGTATCACTGCAGAATGATGTGGTAGTCATGCTGGTTAAGTGTGCCTTGAATTCTAAATAAATGACAGTGTCACCAGCAAAGCACCTCCACACCATTACACCTCCTCCTCCATGCTTCAATGTGGGATCCACACATGCAGAGATCATCCATTCACCTTCTCTGCATCTCACAAAGATACAGAAGTTGGAACTAAAAATCTCAACTTTGGACACATCAGACCAAAGGACAGATTTCCACCGGACTAATGTTCATTGCTCGTGTTTTTTTGCACAAGCAAGTCTCTACTTATTGTTGTCCTTTAGTATAGGTTTATTTGCTTCAATTCAACCATGAAGGTTCACGCAGTCTCCTCTGAACAGTTGATGTTGAGATGTGTCTTACTTGAATACTGTGAAGAATTTATTTGGGCTGCAATCTGAGGTGAAGTTAACTCTTATGAACTTATCCTCTGCAGCAGAGGTAACTCTGAGTCTTCCTTTCCTGTGGCGGCCCTCATGAGAGCCAGTTTCCTCATAACGCTTGATGGTTTTTGCGACTGCACTTAAAGAAACTTTCAAAGTTCTTGAACTTTTCCATATTGACTGACCTTCATGTCTTAAAGTAATGATGGACTGTCATTTCTCTCTGCTTATTTGAACGATTCTTGCCATAATATGGACTTGGTGTTTTACCAAATAGGGCTATCTTCTGTATACCACCCCTACCTTGTCACAACACAACTGATTGGCTCAAATTCATTAAGAAGGAAAGAAATTCCACAAATATACTTTTAACAAGGCACACCTGTTAATTGAAATGCATTCCAGGTGACTACCTCATGAAGCAGGTTGAGAGAATTCCAAGAGTGTGCAAAGCTGTCATCAAGGCAAAGGGCAGCTACTTTGAAGAATCTGAAATATAAAATATATTTGATTTGTTTAACACTTTTTTTGGTTACTACATGATTCCACATGTGTTATTTCTTAGATTTGATTCTTCATTATTTTTGTACAATGTAGAAAATAGTGTTTAAAAAAAATGTATCCTTGAATGAGTAGGTGTGTCCAAACTGTTGACTGGTACTGTATATAAAAACACAGGGGAATCTAGTTTTTGACTGTACTGGGTCTTTAACAAAAAACATGACTTTGTGTAATTTGCGTCGGAGCAATGGTGTGTTAAAGTGCAAACATGCAGAAAATTGAGAGCAATATTTAAATAATTAAAGCGTAACATTTCCCCTCAATGATGCTGATTTATCCACTGTTGCTGATTGGAATTACATATTGATGGGTGAAGACAAGCATTGGGAGGGTTGGCAGTGCCACGATAGCATAGCCTAACAACTGCCTTGGGGCTGCCATTCTCTCTGCCCTACTTCTGCTGGCATCAAATTTTCAATCTCTTCCTCTCTTCTTGTACAGTGTCTCCAGTGTGAAGCATGTAGCTTTTAGAATAGTACTGTTTTTGGGATATTAAAACATACAATCTACCTTCAGTGAAGCCGGTCAACATTTACATTACATTGTCATCTAACAGACTCCAATCCAGAGCGACCCACCGGAACAACCATGGTCAAGTGCCCTGACCAAGGACACGTTGACAGATCCGCCACCAAGTAAAAACAGGGACCCGAACCAGCGATCTATCGGCCACTATTTTGATGTTTATATACACTGACTGGCTTTATCCTTCTATGAAATGACATATCATCCATACACAGTAGGTATACATCCAGAGCCTTGTCTCAAAAAATGTTGCTTTTATTGACAGACACTTATCAGAACAAAAATATATGTACATAAGTAGGCAAGCAAAAAATTTACAGTCTGACACAAATATTCCATGTGAGTAATAGACAATACATTTTACTACTGGTGCATTATTTTAATTGAGGGGAATCTTAAATGTTTAAACTGTCCATAAATAATGTTCTATAAAACACCAATCAAAACCCACTGTTCTCTTTACAGACCAACATTGACCCATGTGTGCAGAGAGAAGGTCCCATTAACATGCAACTGCACAGAGAGACATCCAAAATATCAGGTAATGACGGGGTGGGTCGCGGAGTCTGGGGTGCTTCACATTGTTTCGATTCTTGATTTGACCTATTATTATTTCTTCAGGGGCCCTGACATTTTGCGTAGGCCCTTCATCCGATAAAGCAGCCCATTGATAAAGTCCTGAAAGGGAGGAAGAGAATGAGTTAACACTACCCGTACCAGCAGTTGATGGTTAAACTCGTTCTGAGACTGAGCAGTGGACCATTGAATTGCAAGTATTTATTTGTAGAGAGTAAATGTACAATAAGTGTAATTTGATGATTCATTTTTTCGGTACATGACGAGGCTATAATAGTTGATGGTTGTGTCTCACCTCTTTTGGCTTCTCACATTCTTGCAGTAACTCCTGTAAATGTACAGAAACAAACATGGCCTCAGTAACTGAAGTGGACATTGCTCTTTCACGTCTAACATTGCGAAAGGACACCAACTGGGGTCAAGCGCTTGTAAAGCAATTACCCTACTTTGTTAAATATGCCCTGGTGTATGTGTGAAGTATAAACAAGGGCATAGCTGAAGTGTAAGTATTGCCTCGTACTGTGACCCACAAAATGGCTTCTGAAGAGATGTCAATTTTCCATGGCTTGCTCTCTGTTAGACAAGGCTTAGCATTTGTGAAGGTATAGCTTACAGTGAAACCTTGGCTGGAAAATATCTATGTTCTCCCTGTTTGTGTCTCTTAATGAGCTTGTTTTATATGGCTCAAAAGTTACTGTGATAACTCTCATCTTTTATAACTATACTGTAAAACGTTATTGTTGTTTTCATTGTTGACCAAATGTGTATTTGTTGGGGGTACATTATACACTTCAAATTATACATTTATGAAACATGTACCTGTAGGCTGCCACTCAAAAGAAAGTCAACAGCAAGAAATACATACAGTTGAAGTGATAATACATCCAGTATAAACAGGAAACCAAAACAAAAAATAAGTGGGCTTCCAACCTCCCATCCCATTAACCCAAACCCACCAAGCCAGCAAGTCTCCATCCAACACCCCCAACTAATGGAAACCATGTTTCCTACCCCCCTAGCAACTAGGGTTGCACATTATATATATATTTATTATCTCTATGTGTTGGGATTTATGGATTGTTTATTTGTATGTTTTGGGCTTTAGCTGCGATTATTCTTACAGAGTCAAGTATATTTGTCCAGGCTTCAATTGTTCCTTGACCAGCATCCTTCATTCTCACTGTTGATAATTATGTTGTAACTTCTAATAGTAACTGTATTCACTGGCACATTGGGAAAGAGTGAAGTGATGCCATCTAAGAGCCAACATGTTTGTTTTTTTGCAGCAGTGCAAGCATGAATTGTCTTTGATTGATTGAGAGATTCAAGGAGCTATCATCGTTAAGTAACATAATATATGTAAAGCATTGAATATTTACATTCATGCACTTCTAAACACATTTTCCATATTTGCCCCAGAAGCATTTAACTGCAGGAAACTCCCATATCATATGGAGAAATATGCCTACCTGATTTAGGGGACACGGTGAACAGTAGGGAGTTGGGGCCAATTTCATCGTAAAATGTTTCCTTGATGTTAAATTAATGTTACAGTCTGTGAGCAAACTTAAAATGTATAAATTGATGGTTCAAATTAAGGGATTCCAAGGTTATATTTTTTCATAATCTGTTCCAGTTAATGGTTTGTTCAGATTCAATTAGATCTGTGGATCATACTATTTTAACGGCTAGCTCAGAATATGAGCTTTCCAAAAGTTGTTCATACAGTGCATTCGGAAAGTATTCAGACCACTTGACAGTTTCCACATTTTATTACGTTATAGACTTATTCTAAAACTGGTGAAATAGTTTTCCCCCTCAATCTACACACAATACCCCATAATGACAAAACAAAAATATATTTTTTGAAATTTTGCAACTATCACATTTACATAAGTATTCAGACCCCTTACATTGTTGAAGCACCTTTGGCTGCGATTACAGCCTCGGGGCTTCTTGGGTATGACGCTACAGCTTTGCACACCTGTATATGAGGAGTTTCTCCCATTCATCTCTGCAGATCCTCTCAAGCTCTGTCAGGTTGGATGGGGATTGTTGCTGCACAGCTATTTTCATGTCTCTCCAGAGATGTTTGATTGGGTTCAAGTTTGGGCTCTGGCTGGGCCACTTAAGGACATTGAGACTTGTCCCGAAGCCACTCCTGCGTTGTCTTGGTTGTGTGCTTAGGGTAGTTATCTTGTTGTAAGGTTAACCTTCGTCCCAGTCTGAGGTCCTGAGTGCTCTGGAGCAGGTTTTCATCAAGGATCTCTCTGTACTTGCTATGTTCAGCTTTCCCTCGATCCTGACTAGTCTCCCAGTCCCTGCTGCTGAAAAACATCCCCAACGCATGATGCTGCCACCACCATGCTTCACTGTAGGAATGGTGCCAGGTTTCCTCCAGATGTGATTCTTGGCATTCAGGCCAAAGAGTTCAATTTTGGTTTCATCGGACCAGGAAATTTGGTTTCTCATGGTCTGAGAGTCCTTTAGCTGCCTCTTAGCAAACTCCAAACGGGCTGTCATGTGCCTTTTACTGAGGAATGGTTTTCGTCTGGCCACTCTACCATAAAGGCCCTGATTGGTGGAGTACTGCAGAGATGGCTGTCCTTCTGGAAGGTTCTCCCATCTCCACAGAGGAACTCTGGAGCTCTGTCAGAGTGACCACCGGGATCTTGGTCACCTCTCTGACCAAGGCCCTTCTCCCCTGATTGCTCAGTTTGGCCGGGTGGCCAGCTCTCGGAAGAGTCTTGGTGGTTCCAAAGTTCTTCCATTTAGGATTGATGGAGGCCACTGTGTTCTTGGGGACCTTCAATGCTGCAGAAATGTTTTGGTACCCTTCCCTAGAGCTGTGCCTCGGTCGGATTTCTACGGACAATTCCTTCAACCTCATGGCTTGGTTTTTGCTCTGACATGCACTGTCAACTGTGGGACCTTATATAGACAGGTGTGTGCTTTTCCAAATCATGTCCAATCAATTGAACTTACCACAGGTGGACTCCAATCAAGTCCTAGAAATATCTCAAGGACGATCAATGGAAACAGGATGCACCTGAGCTCGATTTCGAGTTTCATAGCAAAGGGTCTGAATAGTTATGTAAATAAGGTATTTTGTTTTTTTATTTTTAATACATTTGCAAAACATTCTAAATACCTGTTTTTGCTTTGTCAATAATAAGTATTGTGTGTAGATTGATGAGGATTCTTATTATTGAATCCATTTCAAATTAAGGCTATAGCGTAACAAAATGTGGAAAAGTCAAGGGGTTTGAATACTTTCCGAAGGCACTGCGTATTATAGAGATCAGTCCTTTCGGGAGCCCAGATAATTTATTTACAAATCCCATCATTGGATGTTTCGGTAGTTTGGTTTTCCAAGGGACTCCATAGGCTAGCATAGAATGATTTGTCTGGTAATGTGTATGTATCTTTCAAATCTTGGAATGTTCTCAAACCATTACTGTCCATGATATCGGCAAGGGTACAGATTCCACTTTTGGACTATTGGGGGGACGTAAAAGGCCGCGCTCCAGATCGCAAGGTGTTAAGGAAATATGGAGTATGCGCATGCTATTTTGTTTGTACATTTTGTGGCAAATACAAATAGAGTGAGCAATAATAGGACCACAGTGTAGTTTAAATTGTTTCAGGGATATATCAGTGAAGACCACCTCTTCCAGGGCAATAGAAGACACCATATTTTGCTCCATACTACGCCAAGGGGCATAATGTCTAAACCAATTTAGGTTTGAGTAAAATGCTAGTGTCTGAAAATACAATTTAAAAGTTTGGTATGGATAGTCCTCCTACGTCTTTCCCTCTTTGTACATTTGTTCATTTGATCCGGGATCGTTTACCTTGCCATATACATTTTGAAAACACACGATGAATTTTATCCCAATAACCAGAAGGGGGAGCCATGTGAAGCATTGAACTACAGAAATTCAGCCGTGGCAATATGGTATTCATTTTAGCAATAGATATTCTGCCGGTTAAGGCAACTGGGATATTATTCCATCTACTGAGGTCGGATTGAATTAATTTTAAGCGTTCTGTTAAAGTTTATGGCAAAGGTTTTATCTAAGGAAGGAAAAATATCTACTCCCAAATATTTAAAATGGTAAACGATTGGGATTCCATAAGTAGAGAAACTCATCCATCGGGGTCTTGAGAGGCAGTAGGGCTGATTTGGTTAGATTCATTTTATATCTTGAGATTAAGCTGAATTTATCTTTGATCTTCAATACATTTGGGAGTGATTGAGATATATTATCTAGGTATAGTAAAAAAAAATAGATGTAATGATCAGTAGATTTCAGGGAAATTGGTATTATTTGCTCGATTGAAGAATTGTCTGGCAAATGGGTTCCATGCAAAGGCGAAATTGGATCACTTTGTCTGCTCCTTTTAGTGATTCTGAACGGAGCAGAGCAGGTATTGCCTGTTATAACATTGTTTTGACAATATTATACAATAAAACTAACAGTATAGTACCTTATTAATTATTTACAGTAATGGCAATTCACTCTGGGTGATTTTATGCGTAAACAGTAAATGATACCATTTATTCCAAAGAAACTTTGATTTAATAGTACATTACTGTAACCGCACATCATTATGGGTTTGGCAAGCTTCCACCTACCTCACTTCACTGTTAAAAGAAAATATGGGACACCAAACCTGTTCCAGATGGATTTACCTAGATTGGTATATACTTGTGGAACCTTGAAAGTTAACCATTTAACTCTTGAGGTTCCATTAGTACATACCGATCTAGGTAGATCCACCTTCAGTTTTAGCACCCCCCATTTTTGGAATAGCCTACAAAACTCCCTACATCTTGACTCTCTGGTGTCTCTAGGGCAGTTTAGGACTTTAATGTTGAGTATATTTTTTGAGAATTGCAACTGTTTGGATTGAATGTAAATAATTGTTTTAATAATAATCGTGGTGTTTGATTCTATAGTGTTGATTCTATAAGTTCATTAAACATTTTAATTTAAAATGTATTGTATTGTTGTCCTTGGGGCACCACTGTAAATGAGACCCTGGTCTCAAAGGGTTCCGCTGAATAAAAAAAGAAAACAAAGTAAGATATAAAATACCAAAATGTTGTATTTTTCCACTTGCACTTCTAGAGGTTTTAACAAAAGCTTCTTCTACACTGTAATTCATCGATATGCTGTAATATGTGAGCAAATTACCTAGCCAACATGCTTGCACCAATCCTTGCAGTAAAATACAAACCTCATCTACACTGAATGAATTTCATTAATTAATTAATCCAATTATTAATTCATTAATTTGTTACAATTCCCATAATATTATTACACTATTGCACTAACTTACAGGCCTGAAAGTTACCGTAATAACACAGGTAAAAAAGATTACAGTAACTGTATTGGATACCGTAAAATATGGTATGGTAACATAGTGTACATAGATTTTTTTACACCTTTAACCTGACCTCCTCTCAGGACATCCTGCCAGTAATCACCTGCAGTCTGGATCTCTGCTCCGTGTCAGATAGCTCCAGCAGCTCATCTATGTCAATCTCTAACTCTGTGATCTCCTCCTCCTGGACAGAGAGAGAGAAGGAGAGAAAGAAAGGGATCAGAGACACAGTTACGTTGTTCTTTTACCCACCATGCAAACATAGATGAACTGTGACTGCAGGCTCCGTGCCACCTTAAAATATGCCTTTTTAAATATGTTTGAACATATTTCACTTAACCGTACCAAAGAAAATGAGTCTTAGAGTATCAAGTCTTAAAGGCATTGCTGATGCATCAAGCATGTTGTACCACTAGAACAATAATGTATGTCTAACGTATGGCTCCGGCAGCTCCTGACTGACGGGCGGCTCCGGCAGCTCCTGACTGACGGGCGGCTTCGGCAGCTCCTGACTGAAGGGCGGCTCCGGCAGCTCCTGACTGAAGGGCGGCTCCGGCAGCTCCTGACTGACGGGCGGCTCTGGAAGCGCTGGACAGGAGGGTGACTCTGGAAGCGCTGGACAGGAGGGTGACTCTGGAAGCGCTGGACAGGAGGGTGACTCTGGAAGCGCTGGACAGGAGGGAGACTCTGGAAGCGCTGGACAGGAGGGAGACTCTGGAAGCGCTGGACAGGAGGGAGACTCTGGAAGCGCTGGACAGGAGGGTGACTCTGGAAGCGCTGGACAGGAGGGTGACTCTGGAAGCGCTGGACAGGAGGGTGACTCTGGAAGCGCTGGACAGGAGGGAGACTCTGGAAGCGCTGGACAGGAGGGAGACTCTGGAAGCGCTGGACAGGAGGGAGACTCTGGAAGCGCTGGACAGGAGGGTGACTCTGGAAGCGCTGGACAGGAGGGAGACTCTGGAAGCGCTGGACAGGAGGGAGACTCTGGAAGCGCTGGACAGGAGGGAGACTCTGGAAGCGCTGGACAGGAGGGAGCACCTGGAGCGAGGAGACAGAGAGACAGCCTGGTGCATGGGGCTGCCACCGGAGGCCTGGTGTGTGGAGGAGGCATCGGATGGACCGGACCTTTGAGGCGCACTGGAGGTCTCGAGCACCGAGCCTGCACAACCTGTCCTGGCTGGATACTCCCCATAGCCAGGCAAGTGGCTCAGGTCTCCTACCTGACTTAGCCACACTCCCCGTATGCCACCCCCCAAGAAATGTTTGAGGCTGCCTCCCGTCCCTGTTGCGCTGCCGTGCTAACTCCTCATAACGCCGCCGCTCGGCTTTAGCTGCCTCCAGCTCTTCCCTGGGACAGCGATATTCCCCAGCCTGCGTCCAAAATCTCCTCCCAAGTCCAGGAGTCCAGAACCCTCTGCTCCTGGTTACCACGCTGCTTGGTCCACTTGTGGTAGGTGGTTCTGTAACGGTTGTCGTCTTTCTCTTCTGAGGAGGAGTAGGAAATATCGGACCAATATGCAGCGTGGTAAGTGTTCGTCATATTTATTACACTGAACACGGAAAACAAGCGAACAAGTGAATAAAGAAAAACCGAAACAGTCCGGAATGGTGAAAAACACTGAAACGGGAAATAACCACCCACCAACAAGAGTGGGAAAACAGGCTACCTAAGTATGGTTCTCAATCAGAGACAACGATTGAGATTGAGAAACATACCAGGCCAAACGCATAGAAATATAAACACAATAACAAACCATAGAATGCCCGCCCCAACTCATGCCCTAACCAACCTAAAATAGAAACATATAAAGGAACTAAGATCAGGACGTGACACTGGCAGATGGCGTTGTGTGAGCGAGTGGATTGCTTATGTCAACGTTGTGAACAGAGTGCCCCATGGTGGCAGTGGGGTAATGTTATGGGCAGGCATAAGCTACGGACAACAAACACAATGCATTTTATCGCTGGAAATTTGAACGAGATGCTGAGGCCCATTGTCGTGCCATTCATCCACCGCCATCACCTCATGTTTCAGCATGATAATGCACGGCCCCATGTCGCAAGGATCTGTGCACAATTCCTGGAAACTGAAAATGTTCCAGTTCTTTCATGGCCTTCATACTCACCAGACATATCACCCGTTGAACATGTTTGGGATGCTCTGGATCGACGTGTACAACAGCGTGTTCTATTTCCTGACAATAACCCGCATTGATGAGGAGTGGGACAACATTCCACAGGCCACAATCAACAGCCTGGTCAACTCTAGGCGAAGGAGACGTGTCGCGCTGCGTGAGGCAAATGGTGGCCAGACCAGATGCTGACTGGTTTTCTGATCCACGCCCCTACCTTTTTTTAAAGGTATATCTGTATTCCCAGTCAAGTGAAACCCATAAATTATGGACTAATTAATTTACATATTATGACCAGGGGCAGGAGGAAAGGCAACTTCCATCTGATTTCACATATGATTTTCTCCGCTGGCATTTTGCTCAACCATTAGAGTAAGTAACAATATGAAATTAGCGGTGTTTCTGCTTCCTTATTCTGGGCTAATTTCTTCATATGGCAAATATCCTGTGCAGATTAGACCTGGGGTAAATATATCTAGACCTGGGGTAAATATTCTGGGTGTGTTTAAGAATAACCCCTTACTGTGTGATATGTGGACATTTGTTGTAAACTGACACTTACCTGGAAATCTAATTATCTAATGAATTTAGTAGACTGTGTTAACAGATTTAAAATGAATCCAATTAACTCCTACCAATGTCAGTTACAGCCCCTAGATATAGATGAGTGTCTGCCATCTTTGAGAAACATTGCAAAACCACATCCACACCAAAATGACTCCGCTAATCTAAAACAAATACTAAGGTAATAGTAATCCATCTATATACTGGCTGATATTGCCCTTTGAATACCATTTACTGACAGGATACGATGATGGCTCACTTCTGGCCATGGAAGACTGAGCTGGGAAATATCTGGAGTCAGCAGGTGTAATTTTAGATTTGAAAAGCCCTTAAAAAGAGAATTTTCCAGTTGGGGGTTTAATGGCAGGTCTGTTGAAGATGGCAGATGTCTGGATGAGGAGAGCACTAATCAATGAGTCTTGTGCTGAGTGGGGGAACGGAAGCGATCAACAGCCCAGTCCAGAGGCCCCTGTGTGTCCCTCTAATTGATAAATGATGCCAGGTCTGACTGTTTGGGATTCTGCATATTGGCATTATTCCACGGGAGCAGGGCCCTGCTGGGCTGTGCTGGGCCAGCAAACCACTGATCCAGTGATCCTCTCTCTGTCTGACTATGGCTTAAGACTGCAGGGCAATGCACAGCACCACAGAATATCAATGAAAGTTTCTAAAATTCAGTGGGAGAAAAAGTGTATGCATTTGTTATTGTCATGGTAAAGCCTTTGTTACCCTTTGTAGTAGCTCTTCAATGTTTATATTGTGTGAGGTTGAATGCTTTTCATTTGTGTGATTTTATTTTATTTTAAAAAATGTATCTGGGACTGAAAATGTCTCGACAGCACTTTTGAAGTTAGAGAAACTAGTCCGACATTAAAATTAATGTTGGCATTCATTTTTTTAACACATGAATATGAAAGTGGTTCTTTAGAAAAGCATCATTTTTTTAACTGCAACATGGATTAGAACTGCAATCTTAATTAACCATTTTATGTTGAGGGATTTTGTTAGGATAAGATGCTCCTGTATCCAAGGGAACAGTTGTATCCATGCGGGCAGAGCCTAAAACTACATTGCCTTTAGGTAGAGTTCAATTGAAATTTGATTGGAATTTGGGGTTCATAACCATTTATATTCAACATTGACATGACAAGACAGAAATCATATCATAGCAGCCAACTGCTGAGGTATTGTAGATTGATGTATTTACAATAAGTACATGGTGATTATGCAGTATGATAGAGAAGCTACATTCTCCACTTGGCTTGGATTCCTAAAACACTCTGACCACATAACAAACCGATGTTCCTAAACCAATCAGTCTTATTATACTGAACAAAAATATAAACGTTATAAATGTTTCATGAGATTAAATAAACGTTTCCAGTAATTTTCCATATGCACAAATAGCTTATTTCTCTCACATTTTGTGCGCACATTTGTTTACATCCCTGTTAGTGAGCATTTCTCCTTTACCAAGATAATCCAACCATCTGACAGGTGTGGCATATCAAGTAGCTGATTAAACAGCATGATCATTACACAATTAAAAGGCCACTCTAAAATGTGCAGTTTTGTCACACAACACAATACCACAGATGTCTGAAGTTTTGAGGGAGCGTGCAATTGGCATGGGGATTGCAGAAATTTCCACCAGAGCTTTTGCCAGAGAATTAAATATTAATTTCTATACCATAAGCCACCTCCAATGTCGTTTTAGAGAATTTGGCAGTGCATCCAACCAGCCAAACGACCACAGACCACATGTAACCACACCAGCCTAGGACCTCCACAGCTGGCTTCTTCACCTGCGATATCGTCTGAGACCACCACCCGGGCCGCTGATGAAACTGTGGGTTTGCACAACCGAAGAGTTTCTGCACAAACTGTCAGAAACCGTCTCGGGGAATCTCATCTCATCGTCCTCACCAGGGTCTTGACCTGACTGCAGATTGGCATCGTAACCGACTTCAGTGGGCAAATGCTTACCTTCGATGGTCACTGGCACGCTGGAGAAGTGTGCTCTTCACGGATGAATCCTGGTTTCAATTATACCTGGCAGATGTCAGGCAGCGTGCATGGCGTCGTGTGGTTTGCTGATGTCAATGTTATGAATAAATGGTGGTCACACCAAATACTGACTCGTTTTCTGATCAATGCCCCTACTTGTTTTATGTATCAACTGATGCATATCTGTCTTCCCAGTCTTCAAAATCCATAGATTAGGGCGTATTGAATTTATTTAAATTGACTAATTTCCTTATATGAACTGTAACTCAGTAAAATCTTTGAAATTGTTGCGTTTATATTCTTGTTCAGTGTAGTTGATACTAATCAGAGACGTAAAGGAAACCTTTCCCACAAAACCATGTTGTTTTGAAAAGAGGCTGACGTGAAAGTCAGACAAGACTGATAGTCGTCTACATTCATTACTCATTACATTTTTTTCCTGTAAGAGCTGTCGACCAATCAAAACATACCATAACAGAGGGGTCACAGGTCATGCGCATGACATTTATCTGAGATCATCTGCATCGTGAGGAGGCTAATGGCTGTAACAAGTTAGAGGCATCACGCTTTTAGTACTATATCCATTGAAACGAGAGCCATATTGCTTTACATTTGTAAATTAATAATTACATTTACATTTTAGTAATTTAGCAGATGCTCATATCCCTTTACAGGAGCTATTAGGCTTAAGTGCCTTGCTCAAGGGCACATCAACAGATAATGACATAACTGCAGTCTGAAGTATATTTCTATTGAGTAAGGATATTTTCTGTTAATTTTGAAGTTTTTCCTACTCTTAGTGTTTTTTCACACCTCTACGATTTGAGACTATTTTCCTAAAAGGTGTGAAGTCATCAACGTGGTCCAGTGCCAGTGCCACTGCCACTCAATACCCAACCAATAAGCTACTTGTATAAATTAGAGATGTCACTAAATAATTCAGCTCTTGACACAGGGGGCTGACCACTAAATACTTCCACACGGAAGAGTCAGAGTATCCAACCACAGCCTAACCTGCATTCCCCTGAGTTCATGCAAAATTCATCCCATTAGTCAACGCACATGGACCAACCATGTCTCCTCCTGCCACACCAATGGGTGGTGTCTACCAAACAACTTATCCTTCTCAGATAGACTGGAGTTTGTCTAGTCACCACTGAAATATGACATTAAGACATGAGCACCTCAAATCCTATAAAGAGATAGGCCATACTTAGGGCAGGAGTTTTTTCTTGACTGCGTGACCTGTCCAGGAAACTCTGCTTGCCCTAGTCATACTGTTTTATCCATACAGGAGTACAAACCCACAAAGACTGTACCTACCAGACAACAGGCCTGTTTCATATGGCAGGCCCCATAACCACAATGACAAAGGAGTTGCTACTACTGCTACTGTATCTGTTATCATTCCATCAATCATGCATGTATCCCATTACGTGCAACATCCATAAAGGGCCTTCTCTCTCAGGGAATCCCACAGACAAATTAGTACAGTCAAGAACTCAAACACCATAACATTGGTGACACTGTCTACTAGTCTACTATTAGCGTACTGATGACATGTCCTGAGTAGCTTAGTTGAGCTTGCTATGCTGGGGTTGTGGGTTTGATTCCCACGGGAGACCAGAAAGAAAATGTATGCACTCACTACTGTAAGTGAGTGTCTGCTAAATGACTAAAATGTAAAATATCTACTGTACATAATTATAATGATAATAGTATGACAATAATATCAAACCCTATGCAAATTATAAATAGTTCTGGAACCATATTCTAACTGGGTTCTGCTCGCCTGAGTTAGAATATCCACCCTACCTCGATGCCTGATAAGCGGAACAAGAGGAAGGTGTTCCTGGAGCAGCTGGGAAAGGCACTTGTAACCCCACACATTCAAAGAAGGGAGCGCCTCCCCCGCACAGCAGCCTCTGCAGCGCTTGTGAAAGCTGTTCAGGGGCCCGCATCTTGTCCTGATCCACCTGAGGCTGCAGCTGGGGCAGGCAAGAGGAGGAGATGCCAATAGTCCTACATGTGCTAATTAGAGTTGATTGATTCATGTTGTTCACATTTTTGTTTTGTATCTATGATCTTATTATGTTCTTATTTATTGTTGTTGTTTATACACCTTGTGGGTGGGGGCAATGGTTCAAAAAATGGGAGAAGACTAGTATTTTGTTGTTGAATTCCTCATTCTACAGTATATATAAGAATATATCACTATGTTGCCAAAAAAGTAAGACGGTTATTGTTTCCCTTCAATAAAATGCATTCAAAACTACTTTCTGCACATTTCTACTTTCTTAGGCTATACAAGTGCCATCTCTTGCTAAAAAAAACCTATGCAGTACCTTTAGCAATAATAATAATAATAATAGACCTCTACTTTAGTAAAGAAAACAAGTATGACAGGTGTGTTCAAATAAAAACGAGTGGTGTCCACAGATTTAAATGCAGTCTTTCTGCATTGTGAAGAGGGAAAACCCAGATATTCACAAAGTTTGTGATGAATGACAGGTTGTTTCTTCATGCAAAATATATTTGGGGTTTAAAATTCAATTAAGCTGCTTTATTTTATGGGTTTAGTGAAGGAGGTTCACTTTTTACCCTTAGGACAAGGGGAGTATACAGAATGTTAAGACTACACAAGGCTTCAAGTAATGATGGACGGTCATTTCTCTTTGCTTATTTGAGCTGTTCTTGCCATAATATGGACTTGGTATTTTACCAAATAGGGCTATCTTCTGTATACTACCCCTACCTTGTCACAACACAACTGATTGGCTCAAACACAACTGATTGGCTCAAAGGGAAAGAATTTCTTCAAATTAACTTTTAAGAAGACACACTTGTTAATTGAAATGCATTCCAGGTTTATACATGAAGTTGGTTGAGAGAATGACAAGAGTATGTAAAGCTGTCATCGAGGCAAATGGTGGCTATTTTAATAATCTCAAATATAAAATATATTTTGATTTGTTTAACACTTTTTTGGGTACTACATGATTCCATATGTGTTATTTTATAGTTTTGATGTCATCACTATTATTCTACAATGTAGAAAATAGTAAAAATAAAGAAAAACCTTTGAATGACTAGGTGTTCTAAAGCTTTTGACTGGTACTGTACATATCCCAAGAAGCCATGGATTATGGGCAACATCCGCACTAAGCTAAAGGCTAGAGCTGCCGCTTTCAAGGAGCGGGAAGTTATACAGTGCTGATTTTAGCATGTAAATCTTGGTGGGGAAAACTCTCCCAATTTTCTGCATGTCAGCAAGACCGATACACAATGCAACACAATAAACAATACATTAATTGCACTATAATGGTGCCCACAAACTGTTAGAACCTACATAAAGCCATTCCAGAATTTTCTTTTCAGCACCATGGAGTGAATCCTTACCACTAATATACCTAGCTATCAGCGAAGCCTTGTCTGGCAGCGAAACAGTTCATTTAGCCTCATTTACTGCCTTTAAAAAAAATAGCTGATATGGCTGACTTGCTTAAACAAATGTTGTTTCTACTGACAATTGAGATGTACAAACTATGGCATAAGGGAACGATGAGCGGATAAGAGGCAATCCATAATTTCGATTAAGACAATGAGTGAGATAAGACGGATGTAGTCAATATAACTATGTATTCAGCACTTTTGAAATGTACAGCGACAGAATTCAGAACATGGACTGTTCTTACAGTATTCTCCCTGTACACCAAGTCAGAACCGTAGGATAAATAAAGGGATTATATAAGCAGACAATGAAAGCTCTTACAATATTTGATAGTGACATTTCTCTAAAACAGGCTATATGCTACATGTGCACCACCAAGTCAGAACAGTAGGCTAAATTATGAGGGGGAAAGGGACCAAACTATTAGGTCGAGGCACCTGGGCTACTAATAGCTTACTACACAACATACACTTAATATTACTTTCTTAGCTACAGTATACATATCTTGCTGGAATAATACATAATTTATGCAGCAGCATATAATACATTTTTGGACTCACCTTGTTGTGAGGTGCTCATTTGAACAAGAAGGTGGCGCTGTGGTCCTTTTTGTGGGCAAATTTTGTTATCAAACTTTGTCATCAAAGTCTGGCATTCTCTGGATTTAAGGTGCTTTCAAGACAACTGGAAACTCGAAAATAAAACGGTTGAATCATGCCGTCAGTGATCTTCAGGTTGGAGCTTTAGAAAGAGGCCTGAGTTTTCAACTTGGAATTCTGAGTTGGATGACTGTTCAAAACATATTTTCCCAGTCTGAGTTCCCAGTTATCTTGAACTCTCAAGTCTGAGATTTTCCAGTTGTATTGAACGCGGCAGAAGTCATGCTGGATTGACATTATGGCCAATGTATTCAACCTTTACTGGCCCATGGTGTTTCATGCGGGTGTTTATCCTTTTAAGCTTGGAAAAGAGACCCTTAAACCCAGACTTGGACCACACACCCTCTCCACTGAATAGCAGGCTAGTGATTGCTTTGTTAAATTTGCAATTTCCAACTTGTTGTCTAATATTTATGTCCAATGGTCAAAGAGCACTGAAACGTTTTATGTATAATTTTCTCTTTATGACAAGGATTGAAAAGGATTTGCCAGTAAATTGTCAACTTAATTTATGATGATGTAATGTGATTTGACGTAATTTTATCTGTGGCCAAGGACCTTGGGCCTTCTTGGATGGGCACTTCTAATGTAAATCTACAATAAGGCAGCACCCAAGGGGCTTCAATTTTTTAGCTCTCCCTGTAGATTTTGCGGTGACGTCGTGTCCCCATGAATGACAGAAAACTGAGCCAATCACAGCGCAACTAGAGAACATTACCAACCCTTACGCCCTGTATTTTCCACTGGCTGCCCCACCACCACAGAAAGCACTGAGCTAAACTGAAACACCTGCATTTTGGAGCTGCCTTACTCAAGAAGCAAAAAAGATCCTATGTTTGTATGTGGCATTATTAACCAAATTATTTTTTTTTTTTGAATGACGGGTCACCACTGCGCTTGTAAGAAATCCCGCAATGACCTCCGACGAACCATAAAACAGGCAATGTGTAAATACAGGACTAAGATCAAACCCTACCTGTTGTTAAAGAAGCATGTGACAAATAAAATTTGATTTGATTTAAACATATTTATTTGATTTGATTTTGAGGCAGCAGGCAAGACTGACCTTGCATCATTTGTAAAGCAGCATAGAGATTCTTCTTTAACCATAATCCTCTATTCTTATTTCTGAGATTCAGGCATCATTTCAACCCACCGCCTTTCAGGGATCTTTGCATATATTACCAGAGAAATAAGCAGTTAATGGGATCGCTAAAAATTTGCACTGCTGAGTGGAATATATTTAGGAGACAGGTGTAATGCAATCCTTACAAAATGCCAACCATTGTTGTGTGTCCAATCTGACAGTAGAGTGGTTTTATTAAAATCACCCAGGCTTACAGTAGCTCACACGGGCTGTCCACTGGCCTGTTCTGAGGGAAATGTGGAGTCTGAGCCGAGAGGAGAATCCTGCAGCAACAGGAAATGTTGAATTATTATGTGTATTATAATTAATTGACTTTTTTGTAGGTGTTGAAACATTTTTGGGTAGGACAAATCAAATCTAACGTTTGAAAGTGAACATTACAAACTTTAGAAGCCTTTTTAAACCTGGAATACACTACAAGTTTGCATTTCCTGCTGTGCAGGAACATTATCAGCAACAAAAGAGTGATCAAATTAAGATCCTACATTTGTAGCTATTTTCAGGAACTTTAATGAGGACACCCCTCACACGTGATGCTCTCTCATGCCCTGCAGCATCAGTATGCCATATGCAGTGTTTCTTGGCAGTAGAGAATAATTTTTTGGTTGGAGGCATTCAAGTCACTCACTGCCCCAACTCAACTCCCTTCTCAGTCAGGAAAGTAAATGAGAAACATCATCCTCTTCCACCCCGTTCTTCCCCAATCCAGCTTCAAACACAGGCCGTGTTGTCATATGATCTCCATTATCACGCGGATGCCCATGCTCCTGAAGACATCCCTCTGACTCCTCTGTGCATTTCCTCTTCACGAGGGAGCCAGTCTTCTGTTGCCATGGCATCCCCAGAGACTTCCCATCAAATCGATGCAGCCTCTGATTATAATTGGATTTACCCCCACCAAATTGCAGTGCAGTGATGACACGGGGGGGTCCTACGATCTCCACACAGGGGTCCCACTCCCTAATCTTTGGAATCAATTATGGTAATGCCCAGTCCCTCCTTTTGTGGTGTGCAATCCTGGCCATAAGCAGTTCTGCAGACAACCTCACTGCCTAGATCTAAGCAGTAAACCTCTCAAGTTCTTAGAAGTCTCAGACTGCAAACTGACCAGAGACAACAGGGATTTGCTGCCCTGTCTGAACCAGTGTCACAGAGGGGAGTAGATTCTCATCTTTTGAGGACAGATGCTGCATGCCACTATAGTACTGTCTGTGTATAAGTATTTATAATAAGGAAAGGGGTGATTGTATTAGCCAATTAATATGTTTATGTTAGATAGATAATGTTGTGTTACTCTGGAATGCTGTATGTATGTCCATTCAGTGATAGATGTTCAGAAAGGATATAAATAATGTAATATGATGTATAGTCATCCTTATATGAGGGTCAGATAATGTGTATCTACAAGGCTGATAATGCAGTAATAAATCTACCCACACAGCCCCTGGGACCTAGCTGTGCCAGCAGCAGCCGTGCACGACCTACCTCATAGTCGAAGAGCAGGTGCAGCTGATTGTCGATCCACTCCTCAATATCCAGCCTCCTCTGCAGGTCCTTGCGGTTGTATTTGACGGTCAGCTTGCCCAGTTTGCGATGCGTATGCTCCTCTTTTTTATCTGCGGACTGGAACATCACCCTGGACTGGGTGACTGGCTCCGACGCCATGCCTGCCATGGCCTCGGGTAAAACAGCTGAGGAAACACACAGCCGTCTCTCTCTCTTTCTATCTCTCCCTCTGTCTCTGGTGCTCTCACTCCCACCCTCTCTCTTGCTGTCTTTCTTGTGTGCTCGATCTTTTTCTTCTTTTCTTGCTCTAGCTCTCCTACATATCTATCTTGCTTGCTCCGTCTGTCTATGTGCACTCGTCTCTCTATCCCCCCCTCCCTCCCTTGCTGCCTGTGGAGGATGGTAATGAAATATGCCTCTGTGTGTGTGTGTGTGTGTGTGTGTGTGTGTGTGTGTGTGTGTGTGTGTGTGTGTGTGTGTGTGTGTGTGTGTGTGTGTGTGTGTGTGTGTGTGTGTGTGTGTGTGTGTGTGTGTGTCTAGGTGTGCTATCCTTCTCTCTCAGGTAGGAGTGCATAGGTCAATTACGGAGTGATAAAAGCTGAGAAAGGGATGAGAGGGCAACCAAAGATCGGAGTGGTTATAAATACATTTATTTAACAATTTTGTTATCCAGAAAAAGATCCATGTCCCAAATTCTAACACATGTGGGTTTCCAATTTTCCAATGTGCCCTAATCAGGAGTTTACTCAGTGCTTGACTGAGTAAAGAGCTTACCGGAGCTGAGTACCGGCACCTAAAATGTTCTACTGCTTGAGGTCCTGCACCTCTTATAGAATACTGTATAAGCTCAAAAGTATTGTGGAGCTCCTGCACCTAAATATAAAAGGTACCGGCACCCAAAATGAGTACCAGAACCTACTGTATTTCAGTCCAAGTCAAGCACTGAGTTTACTGTATTACTCGGTGGCTTATCATCTCTACATCACAGCATGTGGAAACTCTTGGCCATCTCTGTTCATCCACACTTATCAGAATACCTGCGTTTCCCTGACAGGTGATCCAGACTTCCTCCAGTGTTCATTAGATCCCCCCCCCACGTCATTTATAACAGCTATTATCAGGTGTACGTTTAATAAGCCTTGAAGTCAAATTGGCATCCTCAGTTACACCTCCATCAATAATGGATAAAAGAGAGAGCAGATAAATGCTGTGAACAATCACTCAGAGGGTAAAACCAGTGATAAAGACTGAACTAACCATTTCATTTGAGAAGGTCAAATATCACCGGGAACTAGATTAGTCAAGGTTAAAACTACTTAGTGTTTCTTTCTGTGCCAAACTAGTACAGTTGAGACTAGAGGGATAACAAAGGTACGCTGTAGTTTCCACAGATCCTTTTATAGTCATAACAATGAGACCCTGCTTTTTGTTTCGGCAGTGTGTATCAGTCAGCCGTGGTGTTGCGTGTTCCCCTGCTGAGGCAACGTCTGTTACAAACACCGAATTATTGAGCACCTCTGGCAGCTCACCTTTCCAGGCAAACAAATTAATTCATACAATTCACTGATACCCGGTTCTGCCCCATCAGGCTGACTGAAAGGGGACAGGGTCTGGAACTGGGCAATTAGGAGACCTGGACTGGCCATCTCTTCATTCTAGAATGGGAGGAATGAGACACCTCACATAAGTGCTGGATCTCACAACAACTTGACTCTTATCCCTTGATTGGTTATTTTTATACTGCAGAGGCTGTATTAAATATGATGCTCTTCTGTTTTTACTGGTTTGCTGGACTTGGGGGTATAATAGTGTGTTACTCATAACACTGCCAACAACACACATATAGCGTGTGTGTTTTAAAAGGTTATTGATTTTCACAAGGAACCCCTATAATTTGTTTCAGGCAGCAGCCATGACTCAGTACAGGAGTCACGATGCAGCATCAGCTTCATGTAAAGAGGACATGAATATGAGATAAAAATTAAAGGGGCCCATGAGACTGACATTCTGACAACTATTTCAGAATACACTAAAGAAACTGATTGTTTAGATGAGCAGGATAATTTTCTGTCTGACACTGCCATCTAGAGGATAAAAAAAGGTTCCATTTGATAAAAGTGAGAAAGAAAACATTGACGCTATATAGCCTGTCAAAGATTTGAGCACTAAATGCAACAGGACCATGCATGCATTGGCCTATAGTATTAGGCATCCACTGTATGATTTTAATATTTAAAAAATGAATATAAAAGAAGAGAAGCCAGGTTAGTCCTAGCCCCAGAGAGAAATAGAGATATGCTGGCGACATGCTATAACAGTACCATGCATTTCTTTATTCTTGTCAGATGGGCTACTGCGTTTGCTATACATATATCGGGGGACAGAAGGAGATATATATATATAAAGATAAGCATTTTATTGGACTCTGGTAGGCCTAAAATGTTCTTCCTCGCCTTAAATTCAACTGTCAGAGTCAGTTGGAGCGCTAGTGCCTGCTGCCTTCATATCATAGGCCTGCAGTATAGACAAATATCCACACCACGGCTAACTTTTACAAAAGGCATCATAACTGCTCTATTTCTGTATTTTTAAAGTTATATATCTTGAAAACTTGATTTTGGGACAAAATCAACAATGGACTAATGAAACAAATAACAAAAGATAGTTTTTGGGTGGAGTTTTCCTTTAAACTAAATACTGAGCACACAATTAAAAATACCTAATTTACCCAATGGAAATTACTCAACAGAATGAAATTTAAAGAACTGGTTTAGATCCATAAATAGGCTTACAATAATAACAATGATATAAAATAATAATAATAATGATGAAACAAATTATTATAAATACAACAACAAAAAAGTTTTAAAAATTGCATCCTACCTGAATTGCAAGTTGCACAGTAGCCTGCATTTGGCCATTTGTATGGTTTTAAACATATTCTGTTAATGTCTTCCATCATGTAAAAAAAAATGTCTGCACTGAAGATGTCTAATTTCACCATTATCCCAGAAATCCTAGACCCACACCAATTTGCATACCGCCTCAACAAATCCACAGATGATGCAATCTGCCCATTCACACCTGAACAAAATGCGAGAATGATATTCACTGACTGCAGCTCAGCGATCAACACCATTGTGCCCTCAAAGCTCATCACTAAGCTAAGGACCCTGGGACTAAACACCTCCCTCTGCAACTGCCCCCAGGTAGTAAGGGAAGGTAACAACACATACACCACGCTGATCCTCAACACGGGGGCCCCTCAGAGGTGCGTGCTCAGTCCCCTCCTGTACTCCCTGTTCACTCATGACTGCATGGCCAGGCACGACTCCAACACCATCATTAAGTTTGCCGATGACAACAATGAGCCTATAGGGAGTTTATTTTAATTTATTTTACCCCCTTTTGCTCCCCAATTTCATGGTATCCAATTGTGAGTAGTTACTATCTTGTCTCATCCCTACAACTCCCATATGGGCTCGGGAGAGACGAATGTCGAGAGCCATGCGTCCTCCGAAACACAACCCAAGCGCAAGCCTGGTCAGTGTGCACTGCGCCCAGCCCGCCACGGGAGTTGCTAGTGCACGATGAGACAAGGATATCCCTACTGGCCAAACGCTCCCTAACCTGGATGACACTAGGCCAATTGTGCATCGCCTCATGGACCTCCCGGTCACGGCCGGCTGCGACAGACCCTGGGCTCGAACCCAGGGAATCTGGTGGCACAGCTAACACTGCGATGCAGTGCCTTAGACCACTGTGTCACCCAGGAGGCCCCACTGTTGTTATTTTTGTAAGTAAGCATTTCACTGTAAGGTCTACACGTGTTGTATTCGGCACATGTGACAAATACAATTTGATTTGATTTATTGGTCTGCTAATACAGGACTAGTAAGTGCCAAGTGCTCTACTTTTGTGATTTTAGTTTTTTAACTAAATGTATTTCACTGTTTACCAGCACTTGTAACTTCAGTCTGATAATTATCTGTACAAAACAGTTAACCTGATAATACTTGTGGAATATAAAATTACTCGCTTGATATAGATTTTCCAGTTCCTTGAAATACTTTGCAAATACATCTAATTTCTATGTGAAAACTGAAATAGTCTATTCATTCCTTTTTAGTAGACGCTCTTATCAAGAGGAACTTAAAGTCGTTAGTGGATATATTTTTATACTTTTTCGTACTGGTCCCCCATGGGAATCGAACCCACAACCCTAGCATTGCAAGCTCCATGTTCTACCAACTGAGTCACATCACATCTGTCACTCTGATCTGTTTCACCTGTCTTGTGCTTGTCTCCACTTCCCCCAGGTGTCGCCCATCTTCCCATTATTCCCTGTCTATTTATACCTGTGTTCCCTGTTTGGTGGCTGAGAGTGCCTGGAACCCGGAAGCCCTGTTTGACGCATCCCTTCATGGGTTGTCGGAGGTGATTAAAGATGAGCTCGCATCCCGGGAGCTGCCCCTGGACCTCAACTCCCTCATAGCCTTGACCATCTGGATCAAGTCTATTCACTGTCGCCGACACTCGTCCTCGATTTCCACCTCGCCTCCAAGGAATCCGGGAAATCACCGAAGCCCACATTTCCGAGTGTAACCAAAGTTTCTGGGAAGTCACGAGGGCTGTCAAGTCGTCTCCTCCGGAGCCCATGCAACTGTGCAGGGCTAGATTGTCTCCTGCTGAGCGCTTACTCAGACTTAACACCCAGAACTGTCTGTATTATGGAGCTATGGGACATTTTGTTCTTCCTGCGGGCATGGGAAAAGTGATGGACCTCTCCTTCGAACGGCGGAGTACCATGACCTCCGGGAGGTTTTCAGCAAGGCCCGTGCCACCACACTTCCTCCGCATCGGCTCTATGACTGTGCCATCGACCTTCTCCCGGGCACTACACCGCCTCGGGCGGCTGTATTCCCTGTCAGGTCCGGAGACCAAGGTGATGGAGATGTACTGTATATTGAGGACTCCCTGGCTGCAGGGGCTATCCGTCCTTGTGCTCCCCCACCAGAGCAGGGTTCTTCTTTGTGGAGAAGGACAAAACCTTGCGTCCGTGTATCAACTACCGGGGCCTGAATGACATTGTGGTTAAAAAACGTTACCTGCTTCCCCTCATTTCCTCGGCTTTCGAGCCTCTCCAGGGGGCTACCATCTTCTCCGGGATGCTGGCCTTCTAGGCAGAGTTCCTCTGTTCAGTGTCCGTGTTCTTTTGCCCATCTTAATCTTTTATTTTTATTGGCTAGTCTGAGATATGGCTTTGTTTTGCAACTCTGCCTAGAAGGCCATCATCCCGGAGTTGCCTCTTCACTGTTGACGTTGAGACTGGTGTTTTGAGGGTACTATTTAATGAAGCTGCCAGTTGAGGACTTGTGAGGGCTCTGTTTCTCAAACTAGACACTCTAATGTACTTGTCCTCGTGCTCAGTTGTGCACCGGGGCCTCCCACTCCTCTTTCTATTCTGTTTAGAGACAGTTTGCGCTGTTCTGTGAAGGGAGTAGTACACAGCGTTGTACGAGATATTCAGTTTCTTGGAAATTTCTCGCATGGAATAGCCTTCATTTCTCAGAACAAAAGTTATTTGTTTCTGGCCATTTTGAGCCAGTAATCAAACTCACAAATGCTGATGCTCCAGATACTCAACTAGTCTAAAGAAGGCCAGTTTTATTGCATATTTAATCAGAACAACAGTTTTCAGCTGTGCTAACATAATTGAAAAAGGGTTTTCTAATGATCAATTATCATTTTAAAATTATTAACTTGGATTAGCTAACACAATGTGCCATTGGAACACAGGAGTGATGGTTGCTGATAATGGGCCTCTGTAAGCCTGTGTATATATTCCATTACCAATCAGCTGTTTCCAGCTACAATAGTAATTTACAACATTAGCAATGTATTTCTGATCAATTTGATGTTATTTTAATGGCCAATGGCTTTTCTTTCAAAAACAAGGATATTTCTAAGTGACCCCAAATGTTTGAACGGAAATGTACATTTACATTAAGTGGTTTGTAAGGATGATAAATTAATACTGCACAAAAAAATGTTGTTTTCCATGTTATTTGATCAAAAATATGTAATTTGTTGCGTATGTTTTGTGTCTTTGCCCATAAGTTTGCACCTTTTGATGTAAATGTTTGAGGACAGGGTTTTGTTCTTCGTGGATTCCATTAGAATGGTGATCACAGAGAAAGGGACAGGACAACGACTCTTACAATTCCAACTATTGAATCCTGCATGATACTGTTCTTAATTACACAACTAACATATGTTTTGTGTGCCTGCACTTCAGATGTCTACATCAGTCCACTAATACTAATAAAGTCCCAGTGCACTACTTTTGTGAAAAAATAATTTGTTCACCACAAAAAAATATATATATTTACAGTACCAGTCAACATTTTGGACACACCTACTCATTCAAGGGTTTTCTTCTTTTTTTAAACTATTTTCTACATTGTAGAATAATAGTGAAGACATCAAAACTATGAAACAACGCATATGGAATCATGTAGTAACCAAAAAAGTGTTAAACAAATCAAAATATATTTTACATTTGAGATTCTTCAAAGTAGCCTTGATGACAGCTTTGCACACTCTTGGCCTTCTCTCAACCAGTTTCATGAGGTAGTCACCTGTAATGCATTTCAATTAACAGGTGTGCTTTGTTAAAAGTTAATTTGTGGAATTTCTTTCCTTCTTAATGAGTTTGAGCCAATCAGTTTTGTTGTGACAAGGTATGAGTGTACAGAAGATAGCCCTATTTGGTAAAAGACCTAAGCAGTGTTCGAATACTCAAACTAACCGGACTAACTGTACTATTTGTGATGTAAATTGAGTATGTAGTATTATTATTGTTGTTCATAGTAAGGATATAGATAGTATGCTAAAGGTTCCAGGATGTCGTACTAAATTCACCAAAATATGAAGTACACAAGCAGTGGACACTATTTCCGTGATTTTAGGGCTCATACAATTAATCAGAAAATGGGCGTGGCTTCACAACTTTTTCAGATTTCAAGAAAATAGCAGAAAATATGGAGCAACAGCCCGATGAGAGTGGATACAATTTCATTGCTTTAATTAATTATGACAAATGTTAAGAAAATGTTAAGCAAAGTAATAAAGTCATTACTTTTCAAATAAGTTACACGTAATGTTGGCTGACAATTTGTTGGCTACGCTATCTTTATGAACCGCATCTTCATGAACCGCAGCATATCTAACATAGCTAACCTTAGTTGGCTACTAATACATTGAACTTGCTAGTATATTAACTATATGTCATTCTTAGCTTAGCTAAGTGGTATATTCGTTGTGTGTTCTCAATGGTCATTGTTAATTCACTCTGGTTATCTACTCAGATGAATTTACAAACACTCAACACCCGGCATTTAATATGGCCGGTATCAGTAAACATCAGCAAAAATTTTTTATTAAATTGTTGCCAGCAACACAGTTACAGTCACCAACGCTCTGGATAACATGAAAACAACCAGCTCTGTTAGGGCGAGTAAAATGATCAGAGGGAGGTGTTCTCTCATTTGTGTCTGGAAGTAGCTAGACTGTTAGCCTGGGTGCTTGACTGCCGTTGTGAGGTCAGAACGTTTGGAATAACCCTACTCCTCAGCCAGAGCGTCCAATGTACCCTCTGAATTTACAAACGCCCAGAGAGCACTCCAGATTGAATTTACGAACACACTCAGTCATAAAATGTCTAGCTAGTCATTTGTTATGCTAACAAGCTAGCAAGAGGTTGCATAGCAACAGAATCAACTTCCGGC
This sequence comes from Oncorhynchus masou masou, assembly GCF_036934945.1. Lineage (NCBI taxonomy): Eukaryota > Metazoa > Chordata > Actinopteri > Salmoniformes > Salmonidae > Oncorhynchus > Oncorhynchus masou. The sequence continues at coordinate 31,817,641 of NC_088243.1, read as the reverse complement.
AGACAGGCGAAGAGCTAGTACGCTCAACTGAAAGGATATCATTTGTTTACAGAATACTCAAATGAATTAATAGTATATACTATATAGTATATACTCATTAAGTATGTTGTATACAGTATTGTAACGACCCTGGGTTTATAAGCGCGGAAATTGACTCTGCCGCACAAGCATGCTTTTGCGGCAAAGTCGATAGCACGCTGGACCTCGGGCACGAAGATCGAGGGTTCGAGACCTGCTCCCTGACGTTTCATTACAGTATGTTAGTATGGGTATTCGAACACAGCACACAGCTCAATTAAGCAAAGAGAAACGACATTCCATCATTACTTTAAGACATGAAGATCAGTCAATTCTGAAAATTTCAAGACTTCTAGTGCAGTAGCAAAAACTATCAAGCGCTATGATGAAACTGGCTCTCATGAGGACCGCCCAGAGGAACCTTTTGGTTACTGGCCCAACGCTCCTGCCGCCCCTAAAGGACCTCTACTAAAGGACACCAATAATAAGAAAAGACTTGCTTGAGCCAAGAAACACGAGCAATGGACATTAGACCGGTGGAAATTTGTCCTTTGGTCTGATGAGTCCAAATTTGATGATCTCTGCATGTGTGGTTCCCACTGTGAAGCATGGAGGAGGATGTGTGATGGTGTGGGGGTGCTTTGCTGGTGACACCATTTAGAATTGAAGGCACACTTAACCAGCATGGCTCCCACAGCATTCTGCAGCGATACGCCATACCATCTGGTTTGCTCTTAGTTAGTTTGTGCTATCATTTTTTTTTCAACAGAACAATAACGCAACACACCTCCAGGATGTGTAAGGGAAAAGCAGTCAACAAGTGCTCAGCATATGTAGGAACTTGTTTGTTCGAGACTGTTGGAAAAGCATTCCAGGTGATGCTGGTTGAGAGAATGCCAAGACTGCAAAGCTGTCATCAAGGCAAAGCGTGGCTATTTTGAAGAATCTCAAATATAAAACATATTTTGATTTGTTTAACCCTTTTTGGCTACTACATGATTCCATATGTGTTATTTCATAGTTTATGTCTTCACTACTCTTTTACAATGTAGAAAATAGTACAAATTAAGAAAAAACCTTGAATGAGTATGTGCCCAAACTTTTGACTGGTACTGTATTTATTTATTTTCTGATTTTTCAGGGTGTGCTGCAGTATTCTCAACACCCCTACTTCTAGCAGTTAATTCCAAAATGGACCTGGGGCTTTTCCCACCCGGACCGATATGCATGAATATTTTTTTAATATAGAGGCCGGTTCCGAACGGACCCAAGAACAACTAGACCCATTCCGTATAGACCTAGTTCGAGCCCATCCAAGTGAGAGAAGCAGCAAAAAACATTTTTTTAAACTACTTTATTAACCAGAGCTGATAAAGCCTGAGAGGAGGGAGAGGTGCTGCTCTAGAAGGTGGGGGAGGGGCCATACTGTGAGCTAGTGACACGGGGGAGAGCAGGAGGGAGAGACAAGAGACAATCAAGCCGACTCGCGCTATAGTAGACTAATAAAGTCAGCAAAAAAAGAAACGTCCTCTCACTGTCAACTGTGTTTATTTTCAGCAAACTTAACATGTGTAAATATGGAACAATGTGTCCTTAAACAAAGGGAAGGTAAAAATCAAAAGTAACAGTCAGTATCTGGTGTGGCCACCAGCTGCATTAAGTATGGCAGTTCATCTCCTCCTCATGGACTGCACCAGATTTGCCAGTTCTTGCTGTGAGATATTACCCCACTCTTCCACCAAGGCACCTGCAAGTTCCCGGACATTTCTGGGGGGAATGGCCCTAGCCATGGCCCTCAGATCCAACAGGTCCCAGACGTTCTCAAGGGGATTGAGATCCGGGCTCTTCGCTGGCCATGGCAGAACACTGACATTCCTGACTTGCAGGAAATCATGCACAGAACAATCAGTATGGCTGGTGGCATTGTCATGCTGGAGGGTCATGTCAGGGTGAGCCTGCAGGAAGGGTACCACATGAGGGAGGAGGATGTCTTCCCTGTAACGCACAGCGTTGAGATTGCCTGCAATGACAACAAGCTCAGTCCGATGATGCTGTGATACACCGACCCAGACTATGACGGACACTCCACCTCCAAATCTATCCCGCTCCAGAGTAAAGGCCTCGGTGTAACGCTCATTCCTTCGATGATAAACGCGACTCTGACCATCACCCCTGTTGAGACGAAACCGCGACTCGTCAGTGATGAGCACTTTTTGCCAGTCCTGTCTGGTCCCGTGACGGTGGGTTTGTGCCCATAGGCGACATTGTTGCTGGTGATGTCTGGTGAGGATCTGCCTAACAACAGGCCTATAAACCCTCAGTCCAGCCTCTCAGCTTATTGCGGACAGTTTGAGCACTGATGGAGGGATTGTGCGTTCCTAGTGTAAATTGGGCAGTTGTTGTTGCCATCCTGTACCTGTCCCGCAGGTGTGATGTTCGGATGTACCGATCCTATGCAGGTGTTGTTACACGTGGTCTGCCACTGCGAGGACGATCAGATGTCTGTCCTGTCTCGCTGTAGCGCTGTCTTAGACACCTCACAGTACAGACATGGCAATTTATTGCCCTGCCCACATCTGCAGTCCTCATGCCCCCTTGCAGCATGCCTAAGGCACATTCACAGAGATGAGCTGGTAGCCTGGGCATCTTTCTTTTGGTGTTTTTCAGAGTCAGTAGAAAGGCCTCTTTAGTGCCCTAAATTTTCATAACTGTGACTTTAATTGCCTACACTGTTAGTGTCTTAACGACTGTTCCACAGGTGCATGTTCATTAATTGTTTATGGTTCATTGAACAAGCATGGGAAACAGTGTTTAAACCCTTTACAATGAAGATCTGTGAGGTTGTTTGGATTTTTACAAATTATCTTTGAAAGACAGGGTCCTAAAAAAGGAGTATATAGCTAGAGTATTATCATGAAATATGATTATGTAGTAGTCTTAGACTGCATCAAACTGGGAGAAGCTAGTAGACTAATAGCTAGAGTATTATCATTAAATGATTATCTAGTACTTGTCTTGGACTGCATCAAACCGGGAGAAGCTAGTTAAGCTAGCTAGTTAGGCTAACGCCTCAATCACACAGACAGCGTCATTGCGTTTTGGTACACCAGAAGTACATTAATTTCTAACGGAACACTGTGTTTGCCTTGCAGTATTGAGTTGCAGTGCATACGTTGGATTTATCGAACGTATGCATCAATTGTATGTGGAAAGGACTTGACAGAAATGGTAGCAGGTGTATGTTGAACTTTTGTTTGCACACATACCATTTTGCACAATGATGCTGTTGGTGTGACAAAGGTAACTGAGGTTGCAGTGCATGCACTTTCTCATCCAAAAGTTACAAATAACAACTCCTTTCAGAATATTAAGTAGCAGCCCAGTTAGCTCTTGGTCGGTATAGCCGATCCTTCTCCTTTAACTGTTAATTCCATCATTTTAATTCCATTTTCCATTGATAAGATAACTCCTAACTTTTGCCACACATGGAGCGAGGCTCCAGCAGTCAAACAGTCTGGCCGTGTGGAGAAGTGCCACTATATTGAGGGGCAACTTACCGGTTTGGTCAGGGCCAGCATGAGGGTTCAAGTTCATCCTCTGTCGTGAGTGTAATTAAGTTAAGTTTGAGCATCTTAGCAATGCAATGTGTTCTATACCGCTGTCAACATTCTATAAGGAAAGAGCCACTTAATCAGTTATATAATCATTAACCATATTACCCCGGATACCAGACTTAGATGAGTGATATCTCAGTTCTAGAATGTTGTCATTGCTGAGAATGAATCAAAACATCTATTGCCATTCAGAACTGACTTTGTTTAGACATCCAGCCTGTATTGTAGTTTCATAACCGGAGGCAAATCTTCAAAAGCACAGTATTTATTTATGTTTATGTCATTAATCAAATCAAACTATTTACATATCACATTTCTTACAACGAATGCATTTCAAGGTGTTTAAAGTCATGTATTGAAAGGCGTGTGGCACTTAACATCCTTCATCTTGGCAGGTCTCTATAAGTGACCAGGGCACTCTCTCTCCCACATGCAAACGTCTCCGTGGAGCCCGTAAGTGTAGTGATGCAGCCAATTTTGGCGGTTCACAATATCGGCCGTACGGACGTGGAATGCGAGTGGAGGAAGACAGCCGTGCCCAACCAGGTAGAGTCAGTGGAGGACCTGTACCCAGTCGAAGACTACAACCCTCTGTCCCCGAGAGCCCACAGAGGAGGAGCTTCAATGGCTAAGGAACCATCTTTGTGGCAGGTTCAGTGGAATAGCACGTCTCCTTGAACCTGAGCCAGAACAACCGCTACCCTCTCTGCGATCCCTGTCCGTACCGGACATTGCTTTTAAAAAAATGGAAGAAAAAAAACAAGGGCATGCAGGCATCCTGGCTGGCATGGCGCTGTCGGTGTAGCAGCAGGAGGCTATACGGCAGGCAACAGTTGGATAGCGCACCAACCCCAACTGACACACCATCAGGAGGGTAGTTGACAGCCAGCAATTATGGAACAGTGGTTAGGCCAAGCGCGTTACTACATCGCTGCTACAAAGGGTTCTCAGATCAGTCATTGGATGGGGTGCTGTCTCTAAAGTGGGGCAGATAATGAAGAGGAGGGCATCAAGGTATTCAAAATGACTACAGGGATGGATGTGCAGGAGTCAGGGCTTTGGTCGGGGCTCTTGGGCGCCTACTGGTGTACCACAGCAGTGGTGTAGATCAAGTGTCCCTATGGTGCAATGGACCTTACCATTGAAGAGGCAGTGAAGTCTGAGGATTTTTAAATCAAGGAGGGAAGACCTCCCTCACTTGCGCCAGGTCAAAGGTCAGCTCCACATCACAGGAAGGAACACCTGCTTCTTCGTTGTGTGGACCACCAAAGCCTCCATCACCATCCAGCACGACGACCTCACTCACATTGCTCCTCCTGCCAGTACCTGTTTTCATAGAAGCCAAAAGGTCCAGAAATATTCCATATAGTTCACACACACACACCTCCCAGAATAGGTTATATTACATACAAGTTTTGCTCAAAGCAGACAACTAAAGTAATGTAGTTAACTTTATTATGGGCACAGTGGGAATTTATATCTGTGATGTTGAAATTATTTCTTATCCCGTGTCTTACTTGCTGAAGGCCCCAGTCATCCCTGCCCGTACTTGATATTGTTGAAAAACAAGTGAACAGTCAATAAAGATCATACACAAACAATAGGCTCCTAGAATAGGCTATATTACATTTAAGTTTTGCTCAAAGCAGCCAACTAAAGTAATGAGGTTAACATAAGTTCAATCACAAAGGCTGGTCTGAGTGCTTCTCCTCACAGTTTCATTCAGAAGTACGACACAATTCACATTGCATTTTATCATGGGCTCAGTGGGAATTTATATTTGTGATGTTAAAATGATGAGTGAGAGAGCACATCACTTCCAGCAGATCTCCTTGCTGAGAGTGGTGTTGATCATGCACTCCTTGTCGTGGGGTGTGCCTGATGTTCCACATGTCACACCTCATGTCTAAAACATGGGGAAAAGGGGACATAAAGTTAAAATGTTGATGCATCTACAAATGCAATGTTTTACACAATATTGTATTATATTTTATGTATTACTGACCTGTCCGTCCACAGGCTCGTGTGCTGTACAAATGGATACTCCTGCTCGGATCAGACTGGTACAGGATGTCCATGCCCCAGATGGTCTGAGAGATGCACTCCTGTTGGACTGGAAAACAGAGATATTTGGTCATTGGTAGGTCTTTTACAATGCTGTATCACCATCTTTATCTGGACAGAAAATGCATTGTTTATCTTCTTTTTTCTTTCTTTTTTAAACACCTTGGACAATGTGACAAGCAGTCCCTCAACAACCAATCATCATGCCTCATTGTTTGTTCTTGTTTCCCAATCAACCATCTGAATCTTCCTCTTCTGCCATGGTGGATGAGCTACCTTTTCTGGTAAATACAGGGCCATTTCTCTTTCCCACCGGAAAATGGCAGCTACAGACCTGAGTGTTGTCACTGGGTTTCCAGTCTGCCCATCTGAAAGATAAAAAATAAAATAACTTGCTAGCTAAGTTGATTACTAAAATGGTAACATCTATATTAAAATACCATAACCCACAGACTTGACTATAGTAACAATAAAATAGACTGGGCTTTTCTGCACATCAAAAATCCTACTATGTGGATGATACATTTCTGCTGGGATAGAGGAATTATCTGGAATGCTCAACTAGATGATCAGGACAGTGAAGTTTACTATTTGCCCGAAGAGGTGAAGTATTGCAATGAGCTATTATACTGTACTTTTGATTATAATGCTCAAGAGGAAAATTAAAACCCTCAGCCGTGAGGTCACTGAGGAAGACCAACAGTGATAAGGGACCGACATGAATGGATGGAATGTAAGGATTTTGGGCACTGGCCAGCAGACCACGATTTGTACTAGCCCAGGTAATATGCAGGTCCTAAATCTGTGGCATGTTTGAAAAAGCTAAATGTCACTGCTGTGTCAGGTTAGTTTGGCACATTTCCTACTACTGTATCAGGTTAGTTTGGCACATTATTTACTAGCCCAGTCTGAAAAGTACTAGCCTCGGGCTAGCTTAATTTACATCTCTGCTGGTGACTTTACAGGTCATTTGATTAGTTGTGTACAACAGATGTACTCGTGGAACAAAACCATGTGTTTTCTATGGGCAAACATTGCGACAACAAGTCCTTTGTGAGCCAGTTAACGTTAGCTCACCGTTCGTGTAAGTTTGTCACTTTTCACGCGGTGACGTACTTGGCAATGTTAGTCCATCAGGGCATGGATATTTATCTAACGTTTAGCTCGCTAGTTAAACGTGAGCTCATCGTTCGTGGTCAGACGATAATCGCCAAGGTTAAATTATCTTCCCTTGACCCCTACCGAAAAATGAATGGTGGAAAAATGATTGGAACCATTTCCGTGGTTTACGGGTATTATGACTCAAACTGTGGTATTCCTGCTTTGATGACTTATGACCAACAACAAGCTACATGCGCCATGTTCCACTCTCCTGAAAAGCAAGAGCAGCAGCATAAATTATCACATTTCTCGATCTCTCTCAACTGCAGCAGTCACGTTCTGATCTGTACCGCCCTTACAGACAAGTCAGTTAAAATTACACTCGTAAAAATCCGATTCGACCCAGACCCGTGACATTATTTATAATTCTGTATTCGGACCTGTCTCGGATATTTGGGTGGAGGTGGATCCTTGAAGCCATCAACCACCTATTGTGGTCATATGAATAAGACCGGTCGCCATTATGAAAGCCATCGATTACCATAGGGCTATTGTGAATAAAATATTTCAAGAACAATATTTAATCAATCTCTTCTTTTCTTTAAAAGTATTCCACTCTTCCCTTGACACAACTCGAAATAGGAGTGGCATCGTGAATGTCTTCGGTCCCCTCGGTGGAAAATCTGTCTCCCTCCAGCAGGTGGCGTTGTTTCGCCAACCAAGCAATGTGTTTTTGTATGGAGGTCATGAGTGTCGAATTTGGTCAACAAATAAACTATTCCTTTTTGCTACGTGAGGTTTATTTGATCGAACATAAGTTTCGTAATGCTAAAGTTGTTAGGAGTGTACTTGTATAAGTAGGACACGTGACATCCCGGCAACTTTGAGAAAAACACTATATCGAAGTTGTCTCGAGATGGCTATGCATATTCATGAAATGAGGCTCGTACATACAGACGGGTGACGTCAACAACCCTCATCGAGTATTCAATTATGTACAATAATGAGATATATCCACCAATCCAAATAAAAGTTAAGCGGGATCTAGACAGCCCGCTGTGCCGCTTTGTGGACAACGATTCCCATTGTTATGGCGGAGAGATATATCTTGTCATTATATCAATAATATTCGGTGTGGTCAAGATGGGAGTAGAATTTCACTTCCTGTATGTAACCGGGGTGTATTCACAACATAATCAAACGGAACGAAATGGGCAGCGACCTAATTGAATTTGTCCAATAGAAACTCGTTTTCTTTGCTAAATGTTTTCCGTTTTGAGTAAATGGTTTCCGTTGCAAAACGTTTTGGACTAATGATTACACCCCTGGTACCCGACAGAAACACACCTGCGAAATGGAAATATTTTGATAGTTTGTATAGAATAATCGACGACAGATACAGAATTTACAGGTGACACATTTTTGTTAATTCTAAGTGTTGTTTTTGAAGAAATATGGACCTATAAAGTTACAGAAGAGATAGATATTGGATTATTAATTTGCTATTCTTGACGTAATTCTTAGGCTACCTTTGAAATCAGGAAGAGAGAGAGAGAGTCCTAAATTTGTCTATAAATGATTGTGTGTGTGTGGAAATGTTATCTTATTTTATTTAGATCATGTTACGACTACTTAAAGAAACTATTTTCATTGTAATAATTTATATTTAATCACAAGGCATTCCATGCTATATGTTACGTATTTTAAATTGCTTATATCACTCTGTTTTCAGATCATCCGCTGGATTGTATTTGTGATTAATAGTTTTCCTGGAATGTCTTGTAGAATGACCTCTCTCCAAATTGGATTGTTATTGGGCGCTTCGGTGTGTTGTATTATTTTCCTGGGGCACGCGGAGGCTCAGGCATTCGGGGAACAATGTTTGGACAAGTTCAAAAAGGGCAGAGACGATTTCGTTCTCGACACCAATGAGTCGGTCAAAGACGGTGCGACTTTCATCTCTTCAGTGAAAGTTGAGCGCTCCAATGACTGTATACGCTCCTGCTGCAAAGACCCCAGATGTAATGTCGCTTTCATGGAGGTTTCAGATGAGGGCATGATCAAGTCATGCTTTCTCTTTGACTGTCTATACAAGCAGAGCTACGTCTGCCGATTTGTCAGGAAGAAGGGATTCCAGAACTACATCATAGACTCTGTGTATGCAAGTGATCTGGCAACAAATGGGTTCCCAGGTAAGATAGGTATCACTCTCACCCATCACAACATAGACACTCATCAAATTAACTAATTGAGTCTACTCATATATTTAGGGTTGGGCATGTCCATAATGAACTAAAGAAACCTGAACACGCAGACCATTTGGCTACTGTATATTATTATGAGCAGAGAAAGCAACCCAATGGGCTTTTGACTCAAACCACAAAGACAGTCCCAACAGCCAAGCCTCTTATCTCCAGAGGAGGTGAAACCACCGGCTTAGAGAAGAGCATTACCCAGCATGTCCACACATGCCATGGCTCATTATATGGCCCGTTGTCATAGGTTTCTGTTTATTTGCTGCTGAGAAAGCTTTTTACAGGGGAGATTAGTATTGTGCTGTGAGTCAAGTAATGGATCGCACTCAGACTTGACTCCGAGTGAATATTGTATGTCAACAGAATGTAGTTGTTAATTGTGCATGAGCACCACCAAACTGATGGATTTGCTTATTTTGTGTTGACACTCAAAACCATTCAAATGCCATTAAAGTTCAGCCTAGTCAAACTTAAACCAGCCATGATGTGTTTACTCTTTGCACAACAGTTTCTGACATAACAGATTGTCTTAAAGCTGCATGTATTTTCAGTATGACTGTTGTATTGAATATGTGATGAAGGCTGTATTCAACTTTCAGATGAAGAGGACCACCCTCCAGTGGCCAATGGAGGTCCGGACAGAGTGGCCCAGCCCCAGGAAAGTTTGACTCTGAATGGCATTGAGAGCAAAGATGACCACGAGATTGTCACGTACCAGTGGCACCTAGTGTCAGGCAACTCCTCCGCTGTCATAGAGGTGAGTGATCAGTCATTATTGGGGTGTTTATCTGATCATAGATTTCTCTCTGACTGTAAGAGTACATGAGATGGACAGGTCACTCTCCGAACACCAGAGGATCACAATTAACTCCATTTCCAAAGTTCTGCCATACTAGACAACAAATTTCAACATTTTCTTTCCTCGTCTCCTAGAAAACTCAATTCGATGACCAAGTGATCGTGTCCAAACTGGCGTCTGGGGTGTACAAGTTCCAGCTGACCGTCACAGACTCCAGCGGGCAGTCCGACCAAACCCAGATCACCATCCTGGTGCTCACCCCTGAGCAGTCTGAGGGTGAGTATGCTATAGTCTATGTGAAACACCTGCAGAAGTCACCTAGCTATACAGTTCAACACAGCTGTGTTGGGGGTGAAGGGAAATTCATGCTGTATATTGAATTTCAATTTACTTCTACACAGTAAGTTGCCTGTGTAGGAAATCAAACTAAAGTGAGAATGATTTCTCATAGCAGAGAAACGGTTGTTTCTTATGTGGTGAGACATTCCTCTTTTAAGTTATATGTGGGATTGCATGTTAGTGTCAGCATGACATGAAAACCACGTAGATCCCTGTATAAGTTAACTAGAAGTTTCCCTTATGCAAAGTCAGATGTCATCTATTTGACTGCCTGGCTGTGCTCCTCCATTCTGTCATGTCTTCTTTTATTAGTCACAGTTGGTTTATGACATTATTGTTTTGATCATATCACTTCTAACAGTCAATAATCTGCTGCTGCATTTCACTCTGCTAAAGATACTCAACATTAAGGTCAAGTTTGAATGTGTGTGTGTGAGTTTTAAAGATGAATAGGTATGCAGTTTCTGAGTACTCATGTTTTGTTTCTGACTCACATTGTGTCATACCAGACATGACTCATGTCTCCTCTATTTGTTTGTCTTTAAAGTGGCCTACATCAGTGATCTGTCATGTGTTAAGAGTAGGTACACTGTGATAAACTATGTCCTTGAGGTGAGAAGGACTGATGCCCTTCTGACTTTATTTGACACTGAACACACAATGCAAGTGAATGCAATATAAGGAATTACTTTGAAATTCTATTTTTTCTTCAAATCGAGGAAACTGTCTTTGCAGTTTGCATTTTGCTGTGAAGAAGAAATGCCCCATTTCAAGTATAGGTGGCATGTTGAGTTCATACATAATCTGTATGGCTTTCAAATGCTTGTTGATTACTTTTACCGGTTGTACTGGTTCAAGTTGGGTTTATTACAACAAGACTTTATCATACTGATCACCTTTTCATGCCAACGTGACAGGAAGTATGCATATTAAAATGACAAAAAAACATTTCCAGGTATGCTCCTCTGATTTCCGTGGAACAAAATCTAGATTTACAGATTTAAAAAGGCACCATTCACAAGTAGATTTGAGCCGGCTTAGACATCTATATGTGGGCTCAAGCTCTACTTACAACAGCTTAGCGTTGTTGTTTTCCTGGTACCCGTTTCCTCATTGGTTGTGAGTTTGACAGAAAAACGGACATGTCTTCCATGAATGAATGTATGAGGTCATAACAGGATGACAACTCATTATCACACTGGCTTATACTTGGTAGATAAATAGCGTTGCCCTGCTGCTCATTATAGATTAACAGGGAATACTTAGGAATTAGACAATGGAGGGGTTGTCTCTGCACTACCCAGTAACGTGAGCGTGTGTATATGGAATGGATAGACACTTCCTGGAAGTTCAGGAGAAACAGGAAGAAAGGATAGCTGTGGTTGGAATGTTTTCACATCACTCCCCCCCCCTTTTTTATAGCCCGTCTGTCTGGTTTGAGCTTGGGTTTCACAAACACAAGCAAACTCTTTTATTGTCTTGATAAAGGCAGACTCTTGATACTCAAACACTTTGATGTTATTTCTAATGAGTCAGTTATACATTTTTGGAGCATGTTGGTCTCGCTCGCAGACTGAGCAGAGACTATTAACCATTCATTGATTCAGTTACCCATTAACAAGTCTCTACTCGGAATGGTGTGAGGAATGTTCCTCTGAGGAAAAGACCGAGGTATCGCAGTGATCCCTGACGTGAGCCACCACAATACATTTATACCAAAATGGCTGCCTGCCTCAATGCTGGACGAATCACAATTAGAAATGCTAGAATAATCATAATTAAAGATACTCTCCCCTCTCAGCAAAACAATATGTATACTGTGAATCATTCTCTACCTATAATGTTATTCTTAATGCATCAATTCACTTTCATATTGTAATGATGGAATGGCAGTGCAATGTAATGTAATGACTTTTTTAAGTTAACAGGTTGGTTCTAAAGCATCAACCAGCTTGTCGTGAGATGTATTGCTTGGCATTGCACAAGAGGAACCACTTCCTCTGTCTGTGTTATATCAGTCATGTCTGCTTTCTTCCAAGATGCATCCAAATGTATCTCCAGTGGTTGAAGTAGGCCTAATTTTGAAGGAAAATTACCTACACCCTCCCCTCCCCCAATCACCTCTCTCTGACGCTTTAGTTGGGGTGGCAGGTAGCCTATTGATTAGAGTGTTGGGCCAGTAACCGAAAGGTTGCTGGATTGAATCCCTGAGCTGACAAGGTAAAAATATGTTGTTCTGCCCCTGAGAAAGGCAGTTAACCCACTGTTCCCCGGGCGCCGAAGACGTGGATGTCGATTAAGGCGGCCCCCCGCACCTCTCTGATTCAGGGATTGGGTTAAATGCGGAAAACACATTTCAGTTAAAGGCATTCAGTTGTACAACTGACTAGGTATCTCCCTTTCCCTTTATCCTCCAGATCACTGCCTGGTCCCCAAGAAGGTGGGTCCCTGTCGTGGGTCCTTCCCCCGCTGGCACTACAATGCTGCCTCAGAAAAGTGTGAGGAGTTCCTGTTTGGGGGCTGCAGAGAGAACCTCAACAACTACCTGTCCCTCCAGGAGTGTACCAATGCCTGTGATGGTGTTTCAGGTACTGTACAGATCCCTCTTGCCTCTCTAAGAACAGTTGGTTGATTGGTTAATTGATTGGCATTTCCTTTCATGTAGTTATGTCCAGCGTTGGCAGTGGCAGAAGTGGGCCACTTCCAGCCCCTAGAGGTAAGACTAACCCGCATTTCATTGAATGTCTTCAGCTGTAGACCTTTTGGCTATGTATCCCACACTCATTGATACATGCTGGCAGATATACAGTGCCTAGTTAAAGTCTACACACCCCTAACCTTCAAATTTAGCTGCCTAAAAATAATAATAAATGCTATTTTCATACAGATCGACACAACGTACTCCACATTTTCAAAGTTCTAGTAAAACGTTTAATAAAATGTTAATTTTAAAAAATGTCTTGATTGCGTATGTCTTCACACCCCAGAGTTAATTCTTGGTCTAAGCACCTTTGGCAGCCATTACAGCTAGAAATAATTTGGAATGATATTCTACGAACTTTGCAAAAGTCTTAGGGCAACATATGTCCATTGTTTCAAGCTCAGTAAAGTTGGTTGGGGATCACTGATGGACAGCAATATTCAAACCATGTCTCTACTTTTAAAGTACATTTAAGTCAGGAATGAGACTAGACCACTCATGAACACTCAACACTTTTTGGAAAGCCTTTCTGGTGTGTCTTTGGCATAAACATGTGTGTAATTATCTCGCTGAAAATAAAACTCTGAGGTAGGTTTTCCTTTGACTTTTTACCTGGGCTTTGCTCCTTTCATATTTATTTTGATCCTGAAAAACCACCAAGTTCTTGCCAATGACAAGCATACCAATAACATGATGCTGCCAATATAATACTTGAAAATACAGAGGGTTTCACTCTGTTGAATTGGATTTGACCCAAATATGTAGTTTTTAACTTAAGCCATGTTGTTTTTAACTTTTGCCATGTTGTCTTGCAGTGTTACTTAACGGCCTTGTTTCAAACGGAATGTATGATTTAGAGTGTTTTTTTTAACACCGGCTTCCTTTTCACTTTATCATACAGGCCTGTAATGTGGAATGCATGCAATGTTGCTGATCCCTTTGTGTTTTCAAGTATTGTGGTTACAGCATCATGTTATGGGTATGCTTGTCACCAGCAGGTACTGGGGAGTTTGTTAGAATCCAAATAAATACACTGCTCAAAATAAAGGGAACACTTAAACAACACAATGTAACTCCAAATCAATCACACTTCTGTGAAATCAAACTGTCCACTTAGGAAGCAACACTTATTGACAATAAATTTCACATGCTGTTGTGCAAATGGAATAGACAACAGGTGGAAATTATAGGCAATTAGCAAGACACCCCCAATAAAGGAGTGGTTCTGCAGGTGGGGACCACAGACCACTTCTCAGTTCCTATGCTTCCTGGCTGATGTTTTGGTCACTTTTGAATGCTGGCGGTGCTTTCACTCTAGTGGTAACATGAGACGGAGTCTACAACCCACACAAGTGGCTCAGGTAGTGCAACTCATCCAGGATGACACATCAATGCGAGCTGTGGCAAGAAGATTTGCTGTGTCTGTCAGCGTAGTGCCCAGAGCATGGAGGCGCTACCAGGAGACAGGCCAGTACATCAGGAGACCTGGAGGAGGCCGTAGGAGGTCAACAACTCAGCAGCAGGACCGCTACCTCCGCCTTTGTGCAAGGAGGAGCCGGAGGAGCACTGCCAGAGCCCTGCAAAATGACCTCCAGCAGGCCACAAATGTGCATGTGTCTGCTCAAACAGACAGAAACAGACTCCATGAGGGTGGTATGAGAGCCCGACGTCCACAGGTGGGGGTTGTGCTTACGGCCCAACACCGTGCAGGAAGTTTGGCATTTGCCAGAGAACACCAAGATTGGCAAATTCGCCACTGGCGCCGTGTGCTCTTCACAGATGAAAGCAGGTTCACACTGAGCACGTGACAGAGTCTGGAGACGCCGTGGAGAACGTTCAGCTGCCTGCAACATCCTCCAGCATGACTGGTTTGGCGGTGGGTCAGTCGTGGGGTGGCATTTCTTTGGGGGGCCGCACAGCCCTCCATGTGCTCGCCAGAGGTAGCCTGACTGCCATTAGGTACCGAGATGAGATCCTCAGACCCCTTGTGAGACCATATGCTGGTGCGGTTGGCCCTAGGTTCCTCCTGGTTTCCTCCTAATGCAAGACAATGCTAGACCTCATTTGACTGGAGTGTGTCAGCAGTTCCTGCAAGAGGAAGGCATTGATGCTATGGACTGGCCCGCCCGTTCCCCAGACCTGAATCCAATTGAGCACATCTGGGACATCATGTCTCGCTCCATCCACCAACGCCACGTTGCACCACAGACTGTCCAGAAGTTGGCAGATGCTTTAGTCCAGGTCTGGGAGGAGATCCCTCAGGAGACCATCCGCCACCTCATCAGGAGCATGCCCAGGCGTTGTAGGGAGGTCATACAGGCACGTGGAGGCCACACACACTACTGAGCCTCATTTTGACTTGTTTGAAGGACATTACATCAAAGTTGGATCAGCCTGTTGTGTGGTTTTCCACTTTTTGAGTGTGACTCCAAATCCAGACCTCCATGGGTTGATGAATTTGATTTCCATTGATCTTTTTTGTGATTTTTTTTTTTTTTTTTTTTTTTTTTTTGTCAGCACATTCAACTATGTAAAGAAAAAAAGTATTTAATAAGAATATTTCATTCATTCAGATCTAGGATGTTATTTTAGTGTTCCCTTTATTTTTTTGAGCAATGTATAAAAGGCTCAAAGTTCAGGTAAAAAGTTAGAGGAAACTGAAACTCAGGGACCTGTTTTTCTGCGGGATAATTATACAAATTGTAATGCCAAAGACGCACCAGAATGGATTTCCAACCGATGTTTAGTGTTCCTGATTGGTCCAGTCTCTGTCCCAACTGAAATGTGTTTTAAAAATAAATCTTAGACACAGTTTGAATATTGCTATTCATCAATGATTCCCATCCATATTTATTGAGCATGAGCAATTTTGACAAAAACAATGGATGTATGTTGCCGTAAGAGTTTTGTACAAAAATCTTATTCAAAATGATTCACAGCTGTAATGGCTGCCAAAGGTGCTTCCACCAAGTATTAACTCTGGGGTGTGACATACACAATCAAGACATCCTCATTTAGGTTTTTTTTCATAATTCTTTTTTTTTTTTAATTGTGTGGATCAATGGGAATGTTTTTTTTTTTTTTTTGGGGGGGGGGGGGGGGGGTTCATATAGGTCTGTTTTACCATTTAGAAATGAAAGCACTTTGTGTATCTAGTCCCCCCTCCTTGTGAAGAAGTCATAAGTATTTGGACAAATTTGCTTATAGTCTATCAAAGCAGTCAAGTTTTTAGTATTTGGTACCATATTCCACTCAATGACTACATGAAGCTTGTGATTCTACAAACGTGTTGGATGCTTTCGCAGATTATGGGTTATGTTTTGCCCAGTAGTAACTGAAGTATGATGACTGGAGTCATTTTCTTTCCAAGTGAGTAGATTAGATGTTTTTGACCACCTCTAAAGGAATCCTGATAATGCCATGATTAAGAAAATGAATGATGAGTGAGATGCCGTTACGAGGCTACAACAAAACATGCTAATCTCTCACCATTACCAATAACAGGGGAGGTTACATTTTTTTTGGGGGGGGGGTTCAGAAACATCTTATATTCTTACTTACAAGAAAAAATATATTATTCACCATTCAGTTCCTATTGGGCAAAACATAATTGAAAACACAACCAAACACACCGCAAATGCAATCAACAAGTTTTTAAAGTCACAAGCTTAATGTAGTCATTGCATGCACTTTGATATACTAAAAATGACATCTTCAAATGGGGGGACTAGATACATGAAGTGCATTCATTTTTAAATGGCAAAACAGACATGTATGAAAATACCCTTGAATAAAAGGTGACATTATGTACTGTCGCCTGATTTTTTTTTATTTTTTTTAACCTTTATTTAACTAGGCAAGTCAGTTAAGAACAAATTCTTATTTTCAATGACGGCCTAGGAACAGTGGGTTAACTGCCTGTTCAGGGGCAGAACGACAGATTTGTACCTTGTCAGCTCGGGGATTCGAACTTGCAACCTTTCGGTTACTAGTCCAACGCTCTAAGGCTAGGCTACCCTGCCGCCCCAAACATTCTATGTCAAATCTAAAATGCTGGAGTATAGACACACAATTAAAATGTTTAGCTTTACTGTCCAAATACATATGGAGGGGAATGTACCTGTTCATTGAGACTTATAGGATGCATGGGTTAGCTGTGCACTGCATCATGTTTCTCTGTATTGAGTAAAGGTTACTCTCAACCTACCTGTTCTGTTCAACTGTGTTGTTGTGTTTAGAGGTGTGTGGGATCCCCTGTAGGTCAGGCCAGTTCACCTGTGCCAACAGCTGCTGCCTTGACCAAGGCCTGGAGTGTGACAAGGAGCAGCAGTGCAGCGACGGCTCAGACGAGGAGAACTGCGAGTACTGTGAGTGCAGGCTATGGCTATGCAAACCAATCCTAATTTACATACAAGACTTCACTGGCCTTACCTTACCACTGGCCTTACCTTACCACTGGCCTTACCTTACCACTGGCCTTACCTTACCACTGGCCTTACCTTACCACTGGCCTTACCTTACCACTGGCCTTACCTTACCACTGGCATCATTGTTTGTTGACATGTTAAGTTGCTAAACTCTTGTTTTATTCCTTTCACCAGTGAACGACAAGTTCCGGATTCTACTGCAAATTCCTGTGGATGAACAGAAAGGTTATTTGAGTTTTACTGTTTTGAGACAGTAATAGGATCAATCTAGGATATTGTTTTTGAGTTAACTATTGTCACCTATTGTGCTTCTTACAAATACTGATTTGTCTCACAAACACTGATTGGTCTCACACACATTGATTGGTCTCACACACATTCTTTCAACCATAGTTCGCTGCACAGTTCACCCCAAAACGGGACACTGTCGTGACAGTTTTACCAAGTGGTACTACAACCCTCTCTACGAGAAGTGTTTCCGTTTCAACTATGGCGGCTGCGACGGGAATGACAACAGATTTGACACTGAAGATACTTGTATGACGACCTGCAAACTGGTAACAGGTGGGTTTGTGTTCTGTAGCCATTACAACATTTTCAACTGATTTTAAAAATGTTTGTACTGTTATATTACCCTTTGAGACCATAATGATGAGAACTGAAGGGAATGTTTGAGATCCATGCTCCCATGTCAGCACCCCTACATTGTGTACAGTTGAAGTCGGATGTTTACATGCAACTTAGCCAAATACATTTAAACTAATTTTTTCACAATTCCTGACATTTAATCCTAGTAAAGATTATCTGTCTTAGATCAGTTAGGATCACCACTTTGTTTTAATAATGTGAAATGTCAGAATAATAGTAGGGGAAATTATTTATTTCAGCTTTTATTTTTTTCATCACATTCCCAGTGGGTCAAAAGTTTACATGCACTCAATTAGTATTTGGTATCATTGCCTTTAAGTTGTTTAACTTGTGTCAAACGTTTTGGGTAGCCTTCGACAAGCTTCCCACAATAGGTTGGGTGAATTTTGGCCCATTCCTCCTGGCAGAGCTGGTGTAACTGAGTCAGGTTTGTAGGCCTCCTTGCTCGCACACCCTTTTTCAGTTCTGCCCACAAATTTTCTATAGGGTTGAACGTCAGGGCTTTGTGATGGCCACTCCAATACCTTGACTTTGTTGTCCTTAAGCCATTTTGCCACAACTTTGGAAGTGTGCTTGGGGTCATTGTCCATTTGGAAGACCCATTTGTGACCAAGCATTAACTTCCTGACTGATGTCTTGAGATGTTGCTTCAATATATCCACATCATTTTCCTCCCTCATGATGCCATCTATTTTGTGTAGTGCACCAGTCCCTCCTGCAGCAAAGCACCCCCACAACATGATGCTGCCACCCCCGTGCTTCATGGTTGGGATGGTGTTCTTTGGCTTGCAAGCCTCCCCTTTTTCCTTCAAACATAACAATGGTCTTTATGGACATTTTTGCTTCGTCAGACCAGAAGACATTTCTCCAAAAAGTACTATCTTTGTCCCCATGTGCAGTTGCACACCGTAGTCTTCCTTGCAGAGCAGCCTTTCAGGTTATGTTGATATAGGACTCGTTTTACTGTGGATATAGATAGCTTTGTACCTGTTTCCTCCGGCATCTTCACAAGGTCCTTTGCACGAAAGTACGTTCATCTCTAGGAGACAGAACGCGTCTCCTTCCTGAGCGGTATGATGGCTGCATGGTCCCATGGTTTTTATACTTGCGTACTATTGTTTGTACAGATGAACGTGGTACCTTCAGGCATTTGGAAATGGCTCCCAAGGATGAACCAGACTTGTAGAAAAAAGATTTCCCATGATGTCAAGCAGAGGCACTGGGTTTGAAGGTAGGCCTTGAAATACACCCACAGGTACATTTTCCAAGCTGTTTAACAGCACAGTCAACTTAGTGTATGTTAACTTCTGACCCACTGGAATTGTGATACAGTGAATTATAAGTGAAATACTCTCTGTGAACAATTGTTGGGAAAATGACTTGTCATGCACACAGATGTCCTAACAAACTTGAAAAACCTACAGTTTGTTAACAAGAAATTTGTGGAGTGGTTGAAAAACGAGTTTTAATGACTCCAACCTAAGTGTATGTAAACTTCCGACTTCAACTGTATATCAAGAATACTGTAGCAGTGTATACTAACTCGTATTGTCTGTTATCCTTACTATGTGTTCAGAAAGGGACATCTTTGAGAGAAAGGAGTCATTTGAATACCAGGACACTCAAGGCCATACAGGTAATTATTGCTTCATTCAGCATTTCTTCTGTAGTTACCTCGTGAAGATGGGTCGTTTGTCCCTTAGAATGAATTGTGCTCCTTTACAATCACTCAAGTCCATGGAAAATACACTCTGACAATACTCCTTTTTAAATCCAATTCTTCCACCCCATCAATTTTAAGGGACCTGGGTGTCAAAGCTGGTCACAAATATCTTGAGGTGACGATGAAGCTGTCTGCTTCCCTGCCCATTCTCTTCACTTAATTCAGACACCATGAATGTTCCACATGATTGATCGTGTCTGTTGTCTAGCTTTTGCTGCCCTGCACATGCAGGCTTCTTTTTATATAGTTATTGACTTACTGGTGTGTGTGTGTGTGTGTGTCTTCATGCCCATCCTCTCTCAGGCAGCATAGCAATAGCCGCACTGCTTGGCCTGGCCATCATCATACTGCTGGTTGTTCTATGTTACTGCTTCATGAAGGGCAGGAAGAAGCAGCCTCAGCGCCAGCGGGTACCCATCAATGGCACCCAGGTCCACACCAAGGAGGACACAGAGCACCTTGTCTACAACAGCACCACCAAGCCCATCTGACCTTTAACCTTTGACCCCACAGGCCAGCCATTAGTGTTACCTTGCAAAGGTATTCAGATCCCTTTGATTTCTTCATTTATTGTTATTTTTTTAAATTCTTCAAGCTCTGTCAAGTGTTGCCATTTAGTATTTCAAGCAGATTTAAGTCAAAACTGGAACATTCACTGTCTTCTTGGAAAGCAATTCCAGTGTAGATTTGGCCTTGTTTTGTAGGTTATTGTCCTGCTGAAAGGTGAATTGCTCTCTTAGTCTCTGGTGTAAAGTAGACTGAAGCAGGTTTTGCTCAGGATTTTGCCTGTGCTTAGCTGTATCCCGCTTGTTTTTATCCTGAAAAACATGCCAGTATTTGCTGATGTCAAGTATGCCCATGCAGCACCACCATGCTTGAAAATAACGATGCAGTTAGTTACTCAGTGATATGTTTTGTTGGATTTGCCAAAACATATGGCTTTACATTTAGGCCAAAAAGTGTGTTCCTTTGCCATGTTTTTTTTCATTATTACTTTAGTGCCTTGTTGCATACAAGATGCATGTTTTGGAGTATATTTTATTTGCTATATTGATGTTATTTTCACTGTCATTTACGATGTTGTTGAACCATCTTCGGTTCTCTCCCATCACAGCCATTGAACTATTTAGCTGTTTTAAAATCACCTGTCCTGCAGCTCAGTTCAGAAGGATGACTATCTTTGAGGTGTCTGGGTAGTTTAATACATAATGCCCAGCACAATTATTAACTAGACAATGCTTGAAGATATATTCAATGTCTGATTTGTTATTGTTACCCATCTACTAATCACTGCACTTTATTATGAGGCTTTCGAAAAGCTCCCAGGTCTTTGTAGTTTAATCTGTGCTCACAGATGTTGTATGTATGGGGGACAGAGTAAGGGTTAGCCATAAAAAATCATGTCAACCCCTATTACATGGACAGAGTCCATGTAACTTCTTGTGATTTGTTAAGCCTCATTTTTCTCCTGAACTAGTTTCGGCTTTTCTAAACAAAGGGGCTGAATACTAATGCAACGACTATTTTAGTTATTGCATTATACAAAAAAAATGTTTTTTTTTCTTCCACTTTGATATTGGAGTATTTTGTATATATTGTTGACTTTTTTTTTTTTTATTAAATCTTTGAATCCCATTGTAACACAAAATGTGAAGAAATCCAAGGGGTCTGAATACTTTTGCAAGGCACTGTATGTGAACCTTGGAGGGTTTTTGTGTCTGAGTATAGTCTGTTTTATTTTCCACAAATACAGGCCCCTCTATTTGATGAGAGCTTTTCCTTGTTGATGTTGTAATGTAGACCTATGAGATTTTATTGGCGCTTGACACCACTCCGGAAAGAAAGTTGCAGAAATTCTTCAAAATGTGACACTTGTGTTTTGCCTTTTTTTTTTTTTCTTGCATTAGCCTTTCATAATTCAGATGGTTGGTCACTAATTCTGCACTCAGGGTATAATGGTTCAATGATTAAATCAACCAATCTAACTATTATTAATGTAAATTGTTGACATAATAATACCTGCCGCTATTGTTTACTAAATATGGATTTGCTATTCTTCTTATTCTGTTTTATTGTATTTTAGGCTGTTTTTGTTTGTGTTGCTGGAAATATTGTACATGGTTAACACCTTTTGTCTTAACTGTTAAAGTTAGAGCAAGTTATTTTACTTTTGGAGTTTATTTTTGGATGATGAAAACAGGTATTTCTGAAGGAAACAGAGGGGAAACTAAAGCCAGTTTGTGCCTCATGGTAGTAACATGAAAAAATATGCTCCTTTCAACATTTTCAAAAAATTGTTAACACCTTTTTCATATATAGTTTTATCTATTTTACCATTAGGTCTCAAATCCTAAATAAAATTATACGAAGGTTACCAGTATGTGTTTGTTCTGAAGATGAGCCATGCTAGTCTGAATTTGTTGCTTAGTATCACACAATCACATAATGTAACTGTACTTCGTTGAACCCTTTACTGTAATTTCACATTCTATCATCTGAGGTTAAATGGGAAGTGCACTTTTTTTCCATAATAATCAAATTTTATAGGGCACGCTATACCCACACTGTATCTGCGAGCTGTTGGCAAGAGTGCACAAGCCAATTGTGAGAAAAACAGTAGAGTTAAATGCGATGGAAACCCATTTAAATTGTATTTTTTATTTGTGACATGGGAATTTAACCGCAAAAGGTACTTTTATGTGCATGACATCATCACGCACAGCCTTTTGTCCGCAACACATATTTTTGATTGGAATTTAGCTCTGTGCATATAATTTCTATGCAGATTCTTTTTTTATTTTCGCATGAAAATCTTTCACCAATTGGATGGAAACTTCCGAGGTCGAAATAACTGTTCAGGTGGGATGGGACTTTTGGCCCACATCATGTCACAATGTGATGTGATTATAATAGACCAATGACTGTTCATCTGGGTAAGGAGGTAGGTTATAGACCACCATCCTATCAGCCAATCAGTGTGTATGTAAATATCTTCAAATTTGTTTCATAAAGCCCACACAATCAGACAGAGCATTTCAAGGGACAAAGGAGGTGCAGGGAATTAAATGCTAAAAAATATTTTGATTAAATAATCACAGTGATTTATTAGACATACAGTGATGATTTAAAAAATACAATTAAAGCATTCCTGAATCAGAAACTGTTTAATTAGTTTTGTGTCATAAACGATAATATATGATGGGGTCTTACCTATATACCCAACTATTACCAGCAACATTGACTTTAATGCACAGCCCCCCCTGTAGGCCTAAATGTAGTCAGTTGTAATTTCATCAACTACCAGAGTGAGGTGCACCATTTATACAGTCCCTGATGACAAGATGTCCATTTTAGGACAGGACATCCGTAGTCATTGTTATGTAGATTAGCTCAGAGGTTACATTTCTCAATAGAAGCAAGTCTGACAGGTGACTGTTAAAGGGAATTCTGAGGGGAATACAGAGAAAAGTGCATCCCTTTACTAATAGCCACAAGTGAGGAGTTCCTTCAATTGATTCACTCCAGTTATCTGTCTGCCATTCTTCGTAGGGATCTTTTACAGTATATGGAGGGACTGGATACCCTCATCAAAAGATCATAAGGCTTAGTGATGGTGTGTGAAAGTGGTTTATTAACTTGTCATGTTGCCTGCCTGGGCCCTCAGGAGTAATCCACACAATTGACTGAGAGGAAGAGGTTGAACATGCTCTAAAGTGTGTCCGTTTTTAAAGTGCTCTAAAGTGTGTCCGATTTTAAGCCTAAATATTAGCTTGTGTTAATTTGAATAGGGGGATTGGTAGAAACTTGAATTTGTGACATTTTCCAGATGCCCATAAACAGTGATGATGTTAAAAGAAAACATTTATTTCAATACAGAAACAATATGGGATAATATTCACTCACTATTTGAGGCAAATAACACAAAGACTAATCCTAAATTGGACAATTTGAGACGACAAATTCTACCACTCTCCCGTTTAAGCGTGCTCTGGAAGTAGGCGGTCTTTGACCATCGCTCGCTGTACTTCGCTATGTGTTCTGCTCAGCTGTGAATAATCAGTAGAGGACAACTGGGGATGTGCGGAGTATTTCTGTGTTTGACTATGTGAGTTGATCTATGGAAAACAAGGACTTGGAAAAGTAAAACCAAATTCATAATATAGTCTACTGAAAAAAACTACAGCTAAACATTCAGAAGTTCACAGGGAGACGACTACACACACAAACAATTGGTAAGTGTTTTTAACGCTAATAACATTTCTGATCCTGAATGAGAAACAGTTCGACAGAAAAAAGTCGGACCTCGAATTTCCCTATGATGAACTACAGCATAGGAGTGAATGGCCGATACCTCGATTTTAGGGCGCGTGTTTTTCTTTTGTTTTTTTTCATGCCCATCCAAATTATTCAATCGAAGCCGCAATTGTTTTGGTAAATTCCAGCATCTCAAGACCGTCCTTGTATTTCTTAAATTCCATAACTATGCAGACGGGGTCTTCGTGACACATCTGCCAACGTGTTTTGACAGGATGAAAGGTGGCTATAAAAACCCAACCTTAATCGTCCACTTTACATGAGAAAATGTCAAATTAAGGCTCCTATCCAGTGTCATGCCAGTCGTCACCCCTCCAACATGGGATTGGTAGTTGGACCCTGTGGAACTTCACAAGATTTAGGCAAATTGAAGAAATTACCTCTTCCGAAGCATATGTCTTAAACTCAACTGCAAAGGGTAAGAGTTTCAGAACTGATAAATTATGTTCTAAACACTTTTTTTTGACTGAATGTTGACCAGCTGCAGAGATCTGTAGGCTTTCTAAAAGTCACCTTTTCTGGCTGGAGACATGAGACCAATATAGTGTATCAACTAGATTTATATTTTGCACTTGGATGAGTCTTTAAACATTTCTACTATTTTCCTAGTTTATTAGTTGTATTGAAATCGCTTCTTCCCAAGTTACTCATTATTGACAATCCTTGTCCCAGTGAACCCAATTGCTTCAGCTGATGGGAGGTTACAATAGAACAAAGAGGTCCTGACTGTAGGCTGTTTTAAAATCAAAGGACATTTCCCAGCAGCAGTTGCACTGGAATTAAACAAAATTAAGGTTCATGAAAAGTCCATTTGACTTGTTTGGGCAAACATTTTTTCTAGAGGCAAGCTGAAGTCTACGCATCTTCGTCAGTGATTGGTCAACAGTAGGGATTCTTCAATCAGGCCTTTGTCATTCAACAAGGTACAACTCATTTTCATGCACATTTTTCATTGAGAAATACTGCACCAAACATCTT
The DNA here is from genome assembly GCF_036934945.1 of Oncorhynchus masou masou. Lineage (NCBI taxonomy): Eukaryota > Metazoa > Chordata > Actinopteri > Salmoniformes > Salmonidae > Oncorhynchus > Oncorhynchus masou. The sequence continues at coordinate 31,792,660 of NC_088243.1, read as the reverse complement.
AATTAATGTAAAATTGCATAAATAAGATATCATTGGCAAAAACTCATGTCATTAATTGATGTTATCTTAAATTAATGGACTATTTTGAGGAAGTGTTTACTGGCTGCGCTGTCTCAAAATGGAGAAACAGAACTATTGCTCTTTGTTCCTCGTTTGCAAGCGCACTCGTTCGGTTCGCCTGGATCAATTTGGCTAGCCGCCAGCCGAACTGAAGCATGCTGACGCCTTTAGTGGGCATTTCACTTTTGCCAAGATAATCCATCCAGCTGACAGGTGTGGCATATCAAGAAGCTGATTTAGCAGTATGATCATTATACAGGTGTACCTTGTGCGTGGTACAAAAGACCACTCTTAACTGTGCAGTTTTGTCACAACACAATGCCACAGATGTCTCAAGTTTTGAGGGAGTGTACAATTGGCATGCTGATTGCAGGAATGCCCACCAGAGCTCTTGACAGAGAATTTAATGATAATTTCTCTACCATAAGCTGTCTCCAACAGAGAATTTGGCAGTACGTCCAACCGGCCTCACAACCGCAAACCACGTGTAATTGTGCCAGGCCTGGATGCACATCCAGCTTCTTCACCTGCGGGATCGTCCAGCCACCTGGACAGCGGATGAAACTGTGGGTTTGGACAACTGAAGAATTTCTGCCAAACTGTCTGAAACAGTCTCAGGGAAGCTCATCTGCGTGCTCGTCATCCTCGGCAGGGTCTTGACCTGTCTGCAGTTCGGCATCATAACCGACTTCAGTGGACAAATGCTCAACTTCGAAGGACACTGACGCACTGGAGAAGTGTGCTCTTCACGGATTAATCCTGGTTTCAACTGTACCGGGCATATGGTAGACGGTGTGTATGGCGTTGTGTGGGCGAGTGGTTTGTTGATGTGAACTGAGTGCCCCATGGTGGGGTTATGGACAGGCACAAGGTACGGACAACAAACCCAATTTGCATTTTCTCTATGGCAATTTGAATGCACAGAGATACCGTGACTTGCTCCTAAGGCCCATTGTCGTGCCATTTATCCGCCACCATCACCTCATGTTACAGGATAATGCATGGCTCCATGTCGCAAGGATCTGTACACAATTCCTTTAATCTGAAAATGTCCCAGTTCTTCCATGGCCTGCACGCTCACCAGACATGTCACCCATCGAGCATGGTTGGGATGCTCTGGATCGACGTGTACGACAGCGTGTTTCAGTTCCCGCCAATATCCAGCAACTTCGCACAGCCATTGAAGAGGAGTGGGACAACATTCCACAGGCCACAATCAACAGCCTGATCAACTCTATGCGACAGAGATGTTGCGCTGCATGAAGCAAATGGTGGTCACACCAGATACTGACTAGTTTTCTGCACCATCCCCCTACTTTTAATTTTATTTTATTTTTTTAAAGGTATCTGTATTCCCAGTCATGTGAAATCCATAGATTAGGGCCTAATGAATTTATTTCAATTGACTGATTTCCTTATTTGAACTGTGTGTAACTCAGTCAAATCTTTGAAATTGTTTTTTATATTTTTGTTCAGTATAGATAAACGATCACTCTATGGACCCCTATGAAGAGTGTTGTCCATTCCAAGTAGAAAGCACTTAACCTACTTCCATTGAATATCTTCAGTACTGAACATCAAGGGCAACACTGGGTGAAGTGTCTTATGGTTCTTCTGGGAGGAGATGCACTGTTCCTTGTCGGTGGCACAGACAGGTACGTCTTGTTCTCTACTAGCCTGTTGTACACATGCAACTTGTTGTATGTACACATTACACAGAACACTGGGTTGCTCTAGCTCTCTCTCTGCTTCCTGATAGTCGCACTGATAAGGGCTGAGCTGCAGAGAGAGAGGGTGACTTTCACACGTCTCTCAACTCATGCCCCTTATCTCACTCGCAAAATGACTCAAGCATTTACGTCTATAGATATCTTAGTAAACCACCAAGAGCCTTACATAAGTCTGTTCCTGGACAAACAAACCTCACATGTTATTTGGTGGTCAACAGTAGCTTAGTTTGGTGTTGCATGAAAAAGTACAAAGATGTGCTTAGCCTTGTCCATGGGTTAGGGTTAATGTTGGATAATAGATTTTGGTCATGTCTGACTCTGAACACCTTATTCACTATATTTCAGGACTAAACAAGACTGCGTTGGTTCTGAATACACTTAATTGAAAATGAGAACTATCACATGCAATGTCAAAGTGGAAAACATTGAGGGTTTTCCCCTCCTGGGCTCCAAAGTTTGAGTTAGGATTCCGCACCGAGTTAGAGGTCAACGTAGAAGATAAACATTAGCCTGCTTTGAAAGTGGAGTGTGATTTAGGACTGGAGATCTGAGGTCAGAGGGAGTGTTTGTGCCATCATAATGTTGACGGTGCTATAAAACTGCACTTAAATCAGACTCTATCTCAGTTTAAGGACTTGCCCTTTAAGTTTGACCAGCAGGCTTCCCCTCTCCTCTCAAAACATGGTAAAGCTCAGAGGTAGGATTGTTAAATGTTTGCCTGCCAACAATACTTAGCACCTCTGACTGCCGACCCTGTTAAATCTGTTTTGTGTTCAAACAGCAAAGACCTTGAAAGTTGTCAGCCACTCAGCCTTGTAAAAATACTCCAAACCAGAAGGTGGCAGTGGTGGTGTTGGACAATGCATATCCATGACTATAGCTTTGAATTTAGACCATAAGCAATCTGATAATGTTGCTATTTTGTAAAAAGGCCTTGTAGATACTAGCCAGATGGCCACATCTTGTACTGCCAGTGCCAGCACATAGCCAAATGCTTAGGTAGCTAGTGTTAGCATATGCACCAGCTAGCACAACATAGCTAGCTAGCTAAGGACACTGCACTAACTTGGCAGCTGTTTCATGAAAATTGAATCATAATGGATTAGCAAGTTATGTCAATATTAGCTACAGTGGTTAGCTAGCTTGGAGGAAGTATTGTGTTGTGTGCATTGTCTGTGCACTTAGCTACCATCCCATAGCTTACATTGTATATGAAGTGTGACTGGCTCGTCTGTTATGTACTGAGATTTTTTTTTTATGGCTCAAGTCCAGTTCATCACCAGTAACGTCCTAATTTGCCAATGTCGAAGACAGCATTTTCCACTCATTAGGTATGTTCATTTACCTATCTAAACCATAAATGATTTGAACCCCTGTTTTCAATAGCTTTCAATACCTCACCTTGCGAGGATAATGGCACTGAGACTTTTTCTAAGGTGGATGGATTATCTTGGCAAAGGATAAATGCACACTAACAGGGATGTAAACAAATCTGAACAATTTGAGAGTTGTAAGCTTTTTGTGTGCAACTGGAACATTTCTGGGCTCTTATTTCAACTCATGAAACATGGGACCAACACTTTACATATTGCATTTATATTTACAAAACACCTAAAGGTGTTCTGCGATTTCGTCATTAGGCCGACACTTGTAGCTTGAATTGACGTGTCCAATGCTGTCCGTATGTGTCTCCGTATCAGCCACTTTTTTCTTTCTTTTTTTTCTCCCCAATTTCGTGGTATCCCATTGTCCTATCGCTGCAATTCCCGTATGGACTCAGCAGAGGAAGGTCAAGAGCCATGCGTCCTCCCCCGAAGCCAAGCCGCACTGCTTCTTGTCACAATGCCCGCTCAACCCGGAAGCCAGCCGCACCAATGTGTCAGAGGAAACACCATGCACCTGGCGACCGTGCACCTATTGTGCCCTGCCCGCCACAGGAATTGGTAGTGCTCGATGGGACAACACTCCCCTAACCCTGACGGCACTAGGCCAATTGTGCGCCGCCCCATGGGTCTCCCAGTCACGGCCGGCTGCGAACCAGTCACGGCCGAGACTCGAACCAGGATCTCTAGTGGCACAGTTAGCACTGAAATGCAGTGCCTTAGACCAGTGTGCCACTCATCTCTGCCTTGCAAAATGTATGTGGTCTCATCAAACCACAATGCAATTTGGAGTGTATACCACCCGGTTTCAAGTAAATTCGCAAATGTTTAATGTGGCTGACATGGTCATGTAAAATAATGGTTTAATAGCCTATAGTCTTCTTGGCATTTTGTGTTAATTATTGAGATAGGGTTATGTTTTACCGGGACGCAATACCGGACCTTACCAGTTTATTTTCACCCCTGATTATAAAAATCCTTTAAATGGCCAATTTGTGTGCAATCAATAGGATTAATATTGCGGAAATGCTAATCTTATCGGTTTCTAACTTCAGAAATGATTTCAGAACAATCTGAGATGGTGGGTGTTGAGATCATCTTGCAGTTTGAAGTGGAATGGGGGGGGGGGATTCTTCACAATTTGTTCACAGAATAGCAGGAATGGCACCATCTAGTAGTCAGGATGTATGCTGGGACTTAAACCTAACAACTTCAATGGCTAATTCCTCAATGGTGGAGAAAACATAGTATGAAGAAACAACACTGAGCTGCAGCTCCATACTACTTGTCAGACATAGAGAACTGATACTGTATACTGGTTGTTTAGGTGGGATTGGTGTGGGGGGTCCTTGAGGGGCATTAAAAAAATAAAATGTGGGGGGTTCCTAATGTCTTACTCAATTTTAGGAGGACGTTTGGTCTAAATCGGATGTTAGGTACTATATTTATTGCAAATTATATTAATCTTATTTCAATAGCCCATTTTTAAATAAATCAATTTGCTTTATTTTTTAGATTAAAATAATATTGCAGGAATGCTATTCTTAAGGATCTGAACCTATTTTCTAGTGCTTTTTGAGGTGGAACGACCCATATGTTAAATGTCTGGGAGAAGTCGAAGGTTACGAAAATGCTATTCTAGAAGGAGCTGGTTTGATTGAAATCGAGTGCAAGTATGTGTCTGGTTTATTGTGTTCTCCTGTGAATGAAAGGCTGTTGGTCTTTTGTGGGCTGTGTCAAGGACATAGTGCAGGAGTAATGTGGGAAAGAGGGTAATTCTCTGACACAGAGAATTGTGAGTTTTTTTCCCCCTCTGTGGGTGTAGACAGGGGTAAGCAAGAGGTCAAGCAAGATAAACACGGCCCTACCACTGAAATAATAAAGGCTCTGTCTCAGTCAGCTCGGTTAGCTTTTTATTTTTCACTTTCTGAATATAAACATCCTGACAGTGTTCTGTCTGGATGAGGACATCCCCAGAGACTTGTGTAGTATTCCCAGAATCCCTTGAGACTTGTTGGGGAGAGGGAATGTGATATAGTCTGACTGTGAGAAAGGTGGCACAGCCTACATTCTACTGCAGTATTCTCAGCCTGCCCCCTCCTATTATGCTTTATTGATTCATGTCGCACGCCGAAACCGTTAATTTGCCAAGTGAATTGTCCCCCACGATGAATTTGGGGAGGGGACTGTGGATCTGTCCCCGTCCATTAGTCACACGTGATATCTCAGGCTGAACTGGCACGATTTTGACTAAACTTGGGTGAATGCTGCGTCTTGCCATAGAGATCTGGCATTTACAGAATTACACTGATTGGCCCAAGGTGGGAGCTACAGTAATTAACTGAAATTTGTTAGTCACACGCGATCGCTCAATTGGCCTGGGGGGGCTGCATCATTCATGGGGGAAGACATGTTTACAGTTGCATGTAATAGGGAGCAGGTTCTCTCTACATGATTGAGCAACTGAGTCACTGAGATGTCTTCTAGCCAAAATAGAGGCCAAAATAATTGTTATGCATGATGGGATGTTCATTGCTTAATTAACTCAGGAACCACACCTGTGTGGAATCATCTGCTTTCAATATACTTTAGCCCTCATTTACTCAAGCATTTTCTTTTCTTTTGTCAGTTACTTGTATATGCAACAAGGAAATTACTTTCTGACACAGCAGCCAAAAGTGAAGTAATTTCTCCCTCACTCGGCTGTTATTCACATACAGAAGGGGTATTCGCACCTTTCGATAAAGATTAGCAACATTTCAAATGTTGAGCTATATTGTATGCAAAAAGAAAAGGGGGGGAATTATTTTATATTAAGATTGTTTAACAAGGATGTTTTTTTCTCTCAGAGTTAGGGATCAGTTATTTGCACCCCTGTTTTCAATACCTCACCTTGCGAGGATAATGGCACTGAGCCTTTTTCGAATGTGGAGGGATTATCTTGGCAAAGGATAAATGCTCACTAACAGGGATGTAAACAAGCTTGTGTGAAACTTGAGCGAAATAAGCTTTTTGTGCATATGGAATTTATTTTATTTTACCCCCTTTTCTCCCCAATTTCGTGGTATGCAATTGTTAGTAATTACTATCTTGTCTCATCGCTACAACTCCCGTACGGGCTTGGGAGAGACGAAGGTTGAAAGCCATGCGTCCTCCGAAACACAACCCAACCAAGCCACACTGCTTCTTAACACAGCGCGCATCCAACCCGGAAGCCAGCCGCACCAATGTGTCGGAGGAAACACCGTGCACCTGGTGACCTTGGTTAGTGTGCACTGCGCCCGACCCGCCACATTAGTCGCTGATGCACGATGAGACAAGGACATCCCTACCGGCCTAACCCGGACGACACTAGGACAATTGTGCATCGCCCCACGGACCTCCCGGTCACGGCCAGCTGCGACAGAGCCTGGGCGCAAACCCAGAGTCTCTGGTGTCACAGCTAGCGCTGCGATGCAGTGCGGGAGACCCGTATGGAACATTTCTGGCTTTTTTAATTTTATTTTTTTCAGTTCATGAGACATGGCACCAACCCTGCATTTTTAAAATAATTTTGTTCAGTATAATATAATTTCCTACTTTGAGTATACCATAGCTTATTATTTGAATTGTTTAGTATAGTAATTTACGCTCATCTTTATTAGGGTTGTCAATCATTTCCAACCCCACTGTATTTCATTGCCTCTGACAGATACCTCCCCCAGGCACTATGGAGTCAGTAAGTGATATGAAATTATTCCCTATGGTTCAAAAATCAATATTATTGATGTTATCCTTGGTGCTCAATAGGAAATTCCCAGGTTGGTTAAATGTCACTTCCTTTTTGCTCAGTCTGTGCCCACTGTCTGTAAACCTCTCTGGAGAGATGTAGAGGGGCATGTCTACCCAGAGGAGATGCCTGGGCTTCTCTTACCCTCCATAGTCTGCCCTCTGTTATTAGTTCAAAGTTTTACTTCCCTCCCAACACTGGGAGCGGTCAGTGGTGAATGATATTCCCCAGATAGTAATCACTCCCCAAGAATGCCAGGCGTAGGGTCTCAAGTACAGGGAAGACAGTGTCGGCCGCTTGTTATGGTTATCCGTTTGTGGTGGGGCATTGGACACACAGTTAATACAGTGACCTAATTAGAATTGTCGTTCTCTCCCTTTCTCCAACTGAGCACAGTCTCTCAGGGCAACATGTGCCTGTCAACTGTCGTCTGTTAGGAAAAGGTTTCCAGTTAGAATTCAAGCTCAGAAACCGTAAGATCACAGGAACAAGGGACATTATCTACTCCGCTGAAAGGGATATTACAGACCAAGTGATCCATTGTAGCGCTCGAACTTAACAACCATTAGATTATTTGTGGTGGCATCTGGGTCCACTTAGAGAACAAGCTCCAGATCTCCAGAAGGGAGGTTCAGGTTGCGGCTAACACACTTATCAGCTGTGGGAACAAATGCTATCCATTTGTGTGTAACGAAGGCTGGCTCCAGCACAAGGGGCCCCCCTTCACATGACTGTGTCAGCCTGGCTAGTGTTTTCCTAAGGATTTGAAGGAAGCTGTGCTTCCCACCTTTATGAAAATAGTGATTTACAGTTTTCATAGCTCAGCAAACCTGAGATGATGGATAATAGAAGTTTAAAACGCAGTACAACTATGTTGGGGTGTGATAAATTGCTCTGCTGACCTTGTTCTTGCTAGAAGACAACTTCATTTAATATTACATTTTTCCATCCAAGTTGGTTTTCTCAGGTTTCTGTACATGGGGAATTTCACGGTAACGAAATGACGCTGTGAATTTATAGTTTAGGTTGTAGCAAGTCTAAGGTTTTCTAATGATCAATTAGCCTTTTAAAATACTAAACATGGATTAGCTAACACAACATGCCATTGGAACACAGGAGTGATGGTTGCTGATAATGGGCCTCTGTACGCCTGTGTAGATATTCAATTAAAAATCATCCGTTTCCAGCTACAATAGTCATTTACAACATTAACAATGTCTACACTATATTTCTGATCAATTTGATGTTATTTTAATGGACATGTGCTTTTCTTTCAAAGACGAGGACATTTCTAAGTGACCCCAAACTTTTGAACGTGGGTGTCTTAATAGAGGTCTACCTTCGAGCCATTTCTTTTCTTGTGTATCCACTCATTTACCAGGTGAGGGTTCAGAGATTAGTGTAGTTGTGGTTATTCAACTGGGTTAGCTCTGAGGTCAGAGTTCCAGACCTGTCGGAAGTGGATTTGTTCAGTAGCTCAATGCACTAGGCGCTGCAGGCACACTTCTCACTGTTAAACAAGTGAATATAATGTGTTGAGCAGGGGTCTTGTTTTCTCCCAGCGTTCCTGTGCAACATAGTTGACCAACTCCCGTGGCAGTGGGCTTGGCCTCAGCGAGTCAGCTTGCTCGGGTCAATGGCCACAGATTGCACTCGGAACAGTGCACAATACTAATCCCTGACAAATTCCTGCCTCTCCAATCTAGCTGCGGTGAAATGTGATTGTTTGAAAGATGGAGGCTTACTAGGAATCACAGGAGACGAGTTCTCAGGCCCAGTATTTTGTATTCATTTGATTTAAGGAGGGAGAGAAGCAGTGATGTGGGAAACTGGCAGGGTGGCTGGGCCTATAGGTGACACTCCTCATCAGTAAGACCAAAGTACTTTGGCGTGATGAGGGCCAAACTTAACTGCAGGCCACTGTGTTTGAAGTTCCCAACCATAGGAGGTTGGTGGCACCGTAATTGGGGAGAATGGGCTCGTGGTAATGGCTGCAACGGAATAGGTGGAATGGTATCAAACATATGGTTTCCATTTGCTCCATTCTGGCCATTATTATGAGCCGTTCTCACCTCAGCAGCCTCCTGTGTCAACCTGTGTAGCCTGAACAATTATGTCTGAAAAAGATCTTTAGATGCATTTAAATCCTTGTCCTTACTAAATCAAAGGGCAATTTATGGAAGAGTGTTGCTAGCTATTGGAAATGTTTTTGTGGTTTGGTTACTGTAAGGCTTTAATTTGACTGAATTTCACCATTCCCGTCAACCTTTTCTTCGGGTGGCTGCAGTATTTGGATGTCTCATCCCAGCTAGGACCCTCCAGCTCTGTCTCATGTCACTCCCCCAGACTTCCAGTCACTGGTCTGGTATGAGCTCATGTTGTAATCTCAGGAATATACAAAGCCCTCTGGAGCCCCATACGTCAGAGCTTGTGCCAGCCACTCAAACACAGACTAACCATGCAGTAATCAGTGGAATGTGAGGAATTTCTCTATTAAATGCAGATAAGAATCCAGCTAGTTTTCCCCACACCTGTGCAAGCTTAGAGGAGTGGGGAATGAATGAGTTTGTCTCGCATGGTATAGATTGTATAAGCACACAATACGATGGTGTAACAAGCACATAACTGGGGCAGCTGAGCAATGGGAAAGGTATACATCTCTGATTCTGGTGATCATCTTCTGGGAGATGGACATGCTGTCATCAATACTATGGAATGTAGAATCTAGATTGAGGCGACTGACAACAGGGCATCACAACATTGGCCATACATCAGAGGAACAAAATGTTTTGTTCTGTTGCTGCCGGGGAGGCAGGGTAGCCTAGTGGTTAGTGTTGGACTAGTAGCCGGAAGGTTGCAAGTTCAAACCCCCGAGCTGACAAGGTACAAATCTGTCATTCTGCCCCTGAACAGGCAGTTAACCCACTGTTCCTAGGCCGTCATTGAAAATAAGAATTTGTTCTTAACTGCCTTGCCTAGTTAAAAAATAAAACAGAGTTGCATTATTATGTGAAAGCTTAAGTTTAATGTTAATGTTACTACAATGAGTCCACTTGTGCTGACTTGAGACCTGACTCTGTTCTGTCTTGGCAGGTCCTGAGGCCTGAGTGCCATGCCAGAGGAGTCCCACAGTACTCTCCATAAGGGCCCAATGGGGGAAGGTAAGACCAGCCTTTTTAACATCTTATTGACCTTTTTATAGTTAGTCGTACAGTATGTGACATCTCAGATGCACTGGCAAACAATGATCACTTGGCAGTCTACAGCTCAAAGTCCATTACTAACCTCCTTTGACTTAATGTAATGTTTGTTTTGCGTCCCGGCATTGGAGAGCTAATGTAACATTGATAGAAGGGCATTCTAATCCAAAATTGCAGATTATTTGCCGTCAGCCAAAGTACTGCATGGGTAGGTGGAAAGGGCTAGAAATGTGCAGAATAAAGGACATCTGAAGGATTGGAAAAGCAGAGCTCAGAGACCCATGAATTCCCTGCCCACAGTCTGTCAGGGCTGACCTGGCAGAGCGGTGCTTTGTGTGATTCCGGAGCTGGACTGCCCCTTCTGCATAGCTCAGACCAAAATAAGGATCAGGATGTGTCTGACTCTAAAACAATGATTATGCTTTGGCCAGCATATGTAGCTGACCTGCATGGTGGGGGGTGCTTCCTTAAATTCCATGGTATTTCAATTGCTAATTATCTTCAGTAAAAGACCTTGCCCGTGTCCACAATGCCCCCCCCCCCCCCCTTCTCCACTGAATACATTTTGGCACTGAGCTTTCACTCTGGCTGGAGAATGCCAATGTGTCAATGGCTCTGTTTTTCCTCCCCGCCCGTCCCTTTGCCACCACCACGGCCAAAAGAGGCCAGTGGCTGGGAGGGGGGGACGTGTGCCGCCCTCATGAAGAGTTGTCCCGTTCCATCAGACTGCCTATAGCTCAGACTGCATTCAGACTAACTTCACAATTGAAGCCTCTAAAACATCTCAACTTTTGATTTAGCCCCCCCCCCCTGTATTGTAGTTAAAAAAACATCTTGCTGCTCATTTTGACTAGTGTGTGTGGAGTGGAGTTGTCGATTTGTCTCCTGCTTTGGATGGATAACTGTTAACAGGCAGCTTGGAATGCTGTCTCTCTCTTTTTATGTAATGATTGGTCGAAGTGAAGAGGCAAGAGGAATGTGTGTTGAAAGGTAAACAATGAAGTCTGTCATTGTCGTGACTATCCCGCTCAAATTCACCTCTAGGGTCAAAAGAGCCCAAAGGTTTATAACATGACCACTCAGCTGAAAGAATATCTGGGGGATTCTGACTTCTTCTAAGCAAACGAACAAACCAAATGGATATAAGTATCTCCATGCTGTATGAAAGCTAAAGCACCGCTGTGTGAAGCTGCTGATGGAACAACATGTCTGAACCCAGTACCAACAAACCTCAGGACCAGGGTGCCAAAGATGAGAGCTACCCCTGACCTACTTAGTAATGAGGACTGGAATTGGAATGTAGCTGTGTTTGCAGAATGTATGGAGCTTTAAAGGGGTAGGAGACTGAGGAATTCGATGGGAACCAGTCCAAGCAGCAGCTTTTCCAGCCCAGTGGGCCTGGGGCTACAGACTGGTGACCTGGCCAGGCAGGGATGACTGCTCCTCTCTGAGTGCTGCTTGTTAATGGGGCCTCCAGAGCTGAACTCTTTTACCCCTCATTCTGCTCCTCTATCAGTCAGCCATAGGTTAGCTGGCTGCACCAGATCCGGTGACATGCATACTGGTCCCACATGGAGACTGCTTAGAAAGGGTTTTAATGCTAGTCTCATTCAGTGGCACTGGCAGTGACTTTTAGTCTGACCCAGTCCAGATCTGTATGTGCTTCAGCCAACTCTTCTATTACTGTCATGCCATGACCTATAGACTGCACATACAGATCTGGGACCAAGCTATGCAACACAAACTGTAAGATGGACACTGGACTTATATTTCTACAGAGACAACCTCCTATTCATCAATGTTTTTGGGCAGATGGTGAAAAGGATCAGCACTACATTCAATGTCTTCCACTGCATTGCTCAGGACCCTGCCTCCCACTCCCCACAATCAGTCACATTGATTCATTTCAATGTGAATGATCTTACTGCCCCTTACAATTACATTCCACCCAGAACTCTTCCAGTAGATTACGCAAGTTAGTCATAGACTCTGAGTCTCATTCCAAGGTCTGGGGACGTTCGCCTTGTTATTGTGCTGTCTGTTAGAAAAGCTCTCCAGAATCTTGTTCTGTTTAGAAAACCCCACATTAGTTTCCTCTGTGATATGATGCTGCTTGTATTTGGAGTTGTTTCCTTTTCCTGTGTGATATGTCAGTTAACAATTTCTCCTCTCTGCCCAGCTGTCCCCAGAATGTTGCCCTCCCTCAGTGGGGCTCACTCTGCAGGGAAGTGCTAATGGGCCATGGGCCTGTCTGTGGACACACAGCCTGGTGGTAAAGGTTACAATGTGCTCGGACCTCCATCAGACCCAGATGGCGTGTGTTGTCCAGAGAAAATGGGACTTTAAATAAACCCCAACTGAAGTGGCTCTTTGGGGGTCATGTTGAATGGAGTCTTATAAGTGGATCATCACATGCCTGTGCACTGAGGTCAATTTGGCACTGCTGGATCCTTCACCCCTCAAACGTTGCTTTGCAAGTAAACTAACAGGATTAAATCAGGGTCTTTTGAACAGAAGTGTCTTTTAAAACTTTGAATCTCTTTCAACCACTTTCTCCTTCCCTTATTAGTATTGGAATGGTGGTGCAGTGCAGATAAATGTTTCCCTTGTCCCCCAATTCAGTCTTATCACTGTAAATTACAAGGTTTGTTTGAGTTCTCAGGTATCTACTACAAAGTTGGCGGGAAATTCTAGTGTGAATGTATATAATTGACAGTTGTGTGAATGTATATAATATATTATAGTGTGAATGTATATAATTGACAGTTGTGTGAATGTATATAATATATTATAGTGTGAATGTATATAATTGACAGTTGCGATTTACATGTTTCCTTGTCAGGAACCAGGTAACTGAAATGGAAGAATGCACATTAAACAAGTGTACAGTGAACCTTCAAATATTTAAGAACAGGTCTGAAGGATAATCGGTGTCTTAGGAAAAAATGTCAACCACAAACAGTTTCACTTGTAAGCACAGGAGTTCTCCAAACTTACCAACAACTAGCTAGATCTCTGACCTTGACATTTCGTGTGGAATGCAGGTTCAGGTTATGTGTGCTCAGCCTCAGTCACTGCTGCTATTCGGGTTTATTTACTGACCTCCAAGCTAATCATTAACATCCCCTTTAATGTCCTTTTAGAGGTAAAAGTAAAGTGTAAATAAAACAAAGTCTAGAAGCAAGAAAGAGATTGCATTCTGGTTAACTCCCCTCAACAATGCAGTACGATATTCAATTCTTAATTACAAAAGCCCAAATACAAAATGTAAAAAATAACAAGTTGTAATACAAATTAAGAAAGAAAAATCATTGTCTTGTCGCTAGTGGTGATTCATGGCTATGGTATTGAGTTTTTCCTGTCCTATAGTTGGTGTAGATTTATGACTAATCCTCAGCTTCAATCTCTGTGCATATGCTGCTTCCTGGGGAGGAGTCTTTCACCACAGCCAAGTGGGGAGGAGTCTTTCCCAAGGGGATAAACTCCAGACACCCCACGTTCCTTTTGTCTGATCTCTGTGGAGGAACTGATAACCCCGGCCAGGGTTGTAAGGGTGTGTGTTAAAGGATGAAGGAATATTGGGGCATTGAAGCGGTCATTGAGATGTAGAGAGAAATGCCATTCTTGGCTTTATCCTATAGCAAAACAGGGTGACGCCAAGCCCTTGACTCTGAAAGGATCAGTTAACCGATATAAGGGGCACCTTCGGATCCACAGGAGATTTTTCCTGTGAGTGAATGACAACATACAAAAAGTAGTCATCGTTCAATTAGAGGGTTGGATTTTCCAGTTTGTGGCTTGAGGAGGTCCTCTTTATCAAATCAAATTAATTTTATTTATATAGCCCTTTGTACATCAGCTGATATCTCAAAGGTCTGTACAGAAACCCAGCCTAAAACCCCAAACAGCAAGCAATGCAGGTGTAGAAGCACGGTGGTTAGGAAAAACTCCCTAGAAAGGCCAAAACCTAGGAAGAAACCTAGAGGAACCAGGCTATGTGGGGTGGCCAGTCCTCTTCTGGCTGTGCCAGGTAGAGATTATAACAGAACATGGCCAAGATGTTCAAATGTTCATAAATGACCAGCATGGTTTAATAATAATAATAATAATAATAATAATAATAATAATAATAATAATAATAATAATAATTATTATTATAAGGCAGAACAGTTGAAACTGGAGCAGCAGCACGGCCAGGTGGACTGGGGACAGCAAGGAGTCATCATGTCAGGTATTCCTGGGGCATGGTCCTAGGGCTCAGGTCCTCCGAGAGAAAGAAAGAGAATTAGAGAGAGCATATGTGGGGTGGCCAGTCCTCTTTATGGCTAGAAGGGATTCTCCGCTAGATATTCAGATTATGAATGCACAGTCAAGAGAAACCGATGTAAAGAAATCAAGAATGCCTTGCAGCAGTTATTCAGGAACGTAAATATCGTGCTCATGGACATGTGAACTGTAAATTCCTCAAGTATTTCTACAACTTGTTTTGACAGGGTTTAACATGATCTTGGATTATAACTATTCTTATGAATCAAAGCATAACAAAGGGAACAACATGTTCAAGTTCTTGGTATTTTACTACAAAAAGGTTGTATAATAAGCTGTCTGGCATGGCAGTTTGCCATTTTGTGAACCCTTTCCTCAACAGTGTGAATAAGATCCAATATTTATTCTGTGTCCAGCAGAGTGCTCTGTAGTTTCAGTCAATGTCTGGTACAAAATCACAAGGCCTTGTTGGACATGATTCACCTTCTTCAATAATCACGCAGCTTCATTTGATACATGAGTCAGGATGATTTAGAAGAACAACTATGTGAAGTAGTACTAACTGAATAGGTGGGGCCACATTGGTGCCTGCTTAGGAGGAAGGACATACACAATGAAGGGACTTTTATATATGGTTAATTTTAATCCTGGTGAACACCATGCCACTTGCATGCAAATATCAGACCGCAACAGGAAATGAGTCCAGGGATCAGGAGAACTGTATGACACTATGGTGTTGGAGACAGAGTGCCTCCTCTTAGAGAGCGAAGAGGACATTCCCCTGTTTTCAAAGGTGCCCATGCAACTAGAGGAGGGAGAGGGATTTGCATTCTGGATGTTGGAGACGGACACTCATGTTCCTCTGTCCTAGCTCCTGATTTGGTTTGGTCACTTGTAATGGAGAGGGTTTCCTATCAAACAACATAAGGATTATGATGACTACCAAGTATCCATTATGCGGTCCACTTTTGTTCATAAGGAAACATCTGACTGGATGTGAGGGGTGCTAGCTGCAGATGTAGAGTCATAGGGGTGTGTCTGGCACAGAGGGAAGGTGCTCACTCATCAGATGAAAGTTTCCCTGACTCTCTACTGCGGTTCAGTAGATTGGAGGTGAGCAGAAGGGAGTTAATACTTACATGCCTAATAAGGGTGGGATGTCTCAGGACAACATTGGAATTTCTCACCTTCGTCATAGTGAGGACCTGGGCGGTGAGGACCAAGTCACTGCACTCTTTTGTTAAAGGTATGTCCAGAGAATCTACAAAGTACGTTTCATTTGAATATTTTGTTCTGAGGTGTATTTTTCAATTTATAAGATATTATTAGAAACTCTATCAAAAGTATAATTGTCATGGTTTAATCCCAGTTTTAGATTAGTTTCAACATCACTATGGATCGATTTAGGCCCTTCTGTTATCTTATGTATTTTTTTTATACCCTTTAGTTATTTATTATCTGACATCTTTGCATTGAGTCCTTTTAACCTATGTAATCAGTTCCTCCTATGGAAGGCGGGACATGTTGTGTAATGTGTCTTAGAACTGTCTAAGAGCTCTGAGTCTCTCCATAGCAACTGCTTTGACTGGGCTGTAAATATAGCCCATGAGGAAAAACAACCTTTTGTCCAATGTAGAATTTACATATGAACATGGAAGCCAGAGCAGGTTGACATGTCAACGTTTGCAAACCAATCTCGCAATGTTTTGAAACCGACAGGTAATGCAGTCTTCTCAGTGACGTGAACAAAAGTTGTTGTTGGAAAAATGAAAAAAAAGCTTCCTGGTGGGAATGAATCCTATTGTATCACAGGGACCATGTGAGAAAATGAGGGATTATTTCTCATGTTTGATTTATAGTGCTCTTTGACAAGACATACAGATGTCATGCTGTCAGTGAAATGTCCCATTGAGGGATGTCTTTACTGAGAGACAATTTGCATGCTCAGTGTGGAGAAGGTGAACAACAAGGTGTTGTCAGAACTACAGTACATGTCTACCTTATTTGGTACTGTATGTCTTTGACATCGATCTTGTCATCACAAACAGACAGGGTCATATGACTATTATGGTATCAACCTCTGACGAATGAAAGCTGAAATGGAAACATCTGTAGATTACACCTGTTCTAGACTGTCTGATTACTCAGTGACCCTTCAGAACGTCTCACCTTCATCTCAGTCTGTGGAAATACCATACTAGTGTTCAAAGCCAGGGGCTGCTGTACTCGTCATAAATTACCAGGGCCAAAAGTATCTTAAGGATAACTTCATCATTAGAACCATTGTTTCTAACAATGAATTTAGCATTAAAATGCTTTCAGGAAAACGGGCCCAGAGCTCTTCTTCCAACTAGACCTGGTTTGGCTCAAAGAGATCTCATGGACCTGTAATTCTCATTTGTTAAGATGCCTGCCATTGTTCAGTAGTCAAACATGCAGGCCCCATTCCCATAGATAATGTTGAACAGTGTTCTAATAAGTTGAACTATAGCTTCCCAGGGGCCGGGCTGTGGACTCCAAGAAGTAACAGAGGTCATGCTTGTGGCATTTACATTCAGTAGTCTGTGAAGTTTAACTTTGGTTTAATAGGCTGTAGCAACCAGGAATTCAAATAATTACAGCTAGGGGTTCAGAATGCATACAGCAGGCATGTCAGTTATTTTACCTCAACAGGGTGATTAATGAAACAGCCCATAATACTCCGTTCAGACAAAAGCAGTTGATCAGATGTAATCCTTTGTACTGTGTGTTACAATGTTACTTATTTTTTACTTATTCCTCTGTCATACTGTAGCTATTTGAAACAGAGGTCATACTTTGTAACTCTGCATTGTTGAAGGTGAGGCCTAGGCTAAAATATACTCCAAATACTATACTCTGTTTTTAACCTTGACTTGGTTAATACTTCTGTTTGACTAGATTAATGATTGTATTCAATTGGTAGCCTCAAACAGAATTTGACTAAAACGACCTTGGGGCAATTCCACGATAACGGAATTGCACTGACTAAGATTTTTCACAATCTATGCCAAATTTAAAACCCATTTGATTTCAGAGTTTTAACAAATCCTACAACTCTATGCACAAGGACTACTTTAACAAGTTACACAGAACATTTGACAAAAACACATTTAATGGAATAACTGCAGATTAAAAGTTACACATTTCTGTAAAATCTCCATCAGTTTGTGACCATGATTTCCAGAAACTCTGTTAAATATATGCTCTAGAGGTCGACCGATTATGATTTTTCAACGCCGATTCCTGATTTATTGGAGGACCAAAAAAGCCGATACCGATTAATCGGCCGAATTTTTGTTTATTTAAAATATATTTTTAACATTTTTATTTATTTGTAATAATAACAATTACAACAATACTGAATGAACACTTATTTTAATATAATACATCAATAAAATCAATTTGGCCTCAAACAAATAATGAAACATGTTCAATTTGGTTTAAATAATGCAAAAACAAAGTGTTGGAGAAGAAAGTAAAAGTGCAATATGTGCTATGTAAGAAAGCTAACGTTTCAGTTCCTTGCTCAGAACATGAGAGCATATGAAAGCTTGTGGTTCCTTTTAACATGAGTCTTCAATATTCCCAGGTATGAAGTTTTAGGTTGTAGTTATTATAGGACTATTCCCTCTACACGATTTGTATTTTATTAACCTTTGACTATTGGATGTTCTTATAGGCACTTTAATATTGCCAGTGTAACAGTATAGCTTCCGTCCCTCTCCTCGCTCCTCCCTGGGCTCGAACCAGGAACACAATGACAATAGCCACCCTCGAAGCAGCGTTACCCATGCAGAGGAAGGGAAACAGCCACTCCAAGGCTCAGAGCGAGTGACATTTGAAACGCTATTAGCGCGCGCCAACTAGCTAGCCATTTCACTTCGGTTACACCAGCCTCATCTCGGGAGTTGATAGGCTTGAAGTCATAAACAGCGCAATGCTTGACGCACAACAAAGAGCTGCTGGCAAAATGCACGAAAGTGCTGTTTGAATGAATGTTTACTCGCCTGCTTCTGCCTACCACCGCTTAGTCAAATACTTGTATGCGCAGTCAGATTATATGCATTGCAGGACACGCTAGATAATATCTAGTAATATCATCAACCATGTGTATTTATCTTATAAAAAATATTACTAGTTAAGTTTAATGCTAGCTAGCAAATTACCTTGGCTTACTGCATTTGCGTAACAGGCAGTCTCCTTGTGGAGTGCAACAAGAGAGAGGCAGGTCATTATTGCGTTGGACTAGTTAACTGTGAGGTTGCAAGATTGGATCCCCCGAGCTGACAAGGTGAAAATCTGTCGTTCTGCCCCTGAACAAGGCAGTTAACCCACTGTTCCTAGGCCGTGTTCTTTTAACTGACTTGCCAGTTAAATAAAGGTATAAAAAAATAATATATATATATTTAATTAATTTTAAAAAATTGGAGCCCTAAAATACCAGAATTACCTAATTTTATTTATTTTTAAAATAGGGCCGTTTTTTTATTTATTGTTTTAAGTTTTCATAACAATCGGAAATCGGCCCTAATTAATCGGCCATTCCAATAAATCGGTCGACCTCTAATCTGCTCCGGATTAAGATTCATCCATGTCTGCATAAAGAATGGGGTGACTTTGAAAATCTATTTTGGTTATTGAACTACAATAAGTAAAGTGGATTTACACCCAGTAACAGTATTGCGGTAATTTCAGAATTGGGTCTTTGATCTGTACTACACATAAATGCAAAGTTATGAATGTCATTCTCTTCATGGTGATGTATCCTAAATAGGTACACAAAGATAGAAATATGGAATATCCTCCTCTGCATATCTGGGTATTATTCTACACACTGGCTATTATTTTAATGACCTTCGACAACAAACTACACCAATTTTGGTTGGTCCGGACCAATCAGACGTACAGTACATAAGTGTACTCAACTCTAGTGTGATCTACTGTTTCCTGTACTGAACTACTGTACAGGTCTGTCCTGTACTATGCTTTGCTTTACTGTACTGTCCAAACTTGTGAAACATACACATCTATGATTTGGTCCAGAATGGAAAGAATCTGAACTACTCATGGACGCCTATGTTTGGGCTAAATTTAAGGCCGGTCCAGATGTCTGTGGACGTTGAAATCCAGGCCAGGGCGGATTGATCACATTTCAATTACTTTTCAACATCCATGGACATACGGTGTCGGTCGGTGCTCAGTGGATGAGGATTCTGGCTAGAGTAAATGGAAAGGGAGGGGGCTCATGGGTAGGTGTCAGTAATTTTATTTATTATTTTACCTTTATTTAACCAGGCAAGTCAGTTAAGAACAAATTCTTATTTTCAATGACAGCCTAGGAACAGTGGGTTAACTGCCTGTTCAGGGGCAGAACGACAGATTTGTACCTTGTCAGCTCGGGGGTTTGAACTCGCAACCTTCCGCTAGGCTACCCTAAGAGCCAGGAAAGGTGACATTAATTGGAACGAGGGAGGGCTTGTCCATACTTTACACACTCTTGCTTTGACCACAAGATGAGAAAGAACATGGTTATTAGCTGAACATAACAGTATACCAGTGGAAGGGAGGACAGTAGCAGGTGACCCAACTGTGGTTTGTGACTATGATTTCCCATTGTAGCCAATTGAAATACAGAAATTGTTAGATTTTTTTCAGGAATTCTGTTACTGATTTGGTAACAGAATTTCACATTTTAATCCCTTAATAATTCCTAAACAAAATTGATATCAGTAAAAACAAGAACTAATCAAGTCCTATCTTTGTGTTACTTCTGTGAATTTTTATTGTCCTCCCTCCTAATGAGGGAGAGAAATTAGAAAATATCTTAGATATGTGGGTTTTTAGGAAACAGAATTTCAAAGCAATGTTTGTTAAACCAACAGAAGGCAGCAACAAATCTCCTAAACTAAATATATGTTGATATAAGTTGGTAAGGGTCTTTACTTCAACATTGTGTTTTGATGTATTTCTAATGCCTTTAAGACTTTTTCTGGTAGATGGTTTCTAAGACTCCTTTTCCATCTGTTTGAAGAAATCAAAGCCTTTGTCTGATTTTCTTTGGATGGAACAGGGTTGAGACGTGAACAAAAATATTAATATAATATGTAAGTATGACCGGGAGACCCATGAGGCGGAGCACATTTGGCTCAGCGTTGTCCGGGACGGTTTGGCAGGCCAGGATTTCCTGGTCCCATCGCGCTCTAGCGACTCCTTGTGGCAGGCCGGACATCTGCAAGGTTATCCCGGTCATCAGTTAGACTGTGTTTCCCCCTACGCATTGGTGCGGCTGGCTTCCAGGTTAAGCGAGCAGTGTGTCAAGAAGAAGTGTGTGTTTTGGAGGATGCGTGGCTCTCAACCGTCGCCTCTCCCGAGTCCATAGGGGAGTTTCAGCGATGGGACAAGAACACAACTACCAATTGGGGAGAAGTAGGGGTAAAAGTACAACAAATATATAACTCTGCATGGGGCAAATGGTCACACCAGACGACACTAACTGGTTTTCTGATCCATGCCAATACCTTTTTTTTAAAGGTATCTGTGACCAACAAATGCATGTCTGTATTCCCAGTCATGAAAAATCCATAGATTTGGTCCTAATGAATTTATTTCAATTGACTGATTTCCTTATGAATTGTTACTCAGTAAAATCATTGAAATTGTTGCATGTTGTGTTTTCTATTTTTGTTCAGTGTGTATATATTCCTTAATTTAAAAAAATAATATAGACTAACCTTTCATTTGACACCCAATTTAACAGGCTCCTATGAACTTCACATGTTGGTGCTCATGGGTCCTCTTTTTCGATGGAAATGACCCTTACCAAGCCTTTGTGACTGAGCTAAAGCCTGAGGGTGTGGGAGTCTGCGCTGCCATCTCTTGGATTGAATAATATTGTGGATATAAAGTAGTCTACTACAGTGGGGCAAAAAAGTATTTAGTCAGCCACCAATTGTGCAAGTTCTCCCACTTAAAAAGATGAGGCCTGTAATTTTCATCATAGGTACACTTCAACTATGACAGACAAAATGAGGGAAAAAAATCCTGAATCACATTGTAGGATTTTTAATGAATTTATTTGCAAATTATGGTGGAAAATAAGTATTTGGTCACCTACAAACAAGATTTCTGGCTCTCACAGACCTGTAACTTCTTCTTTAAGAGGCTCCTCTGTCCTCCACTCGTTACCTGTATTAATGGCACCTGTTTGAACTTGTTATCAGTATAAAAGACACCTGTCCACAACCTCAAACAGTCACACTCCAAACTCCACTATGGCCAAGACCAAAGAGCTGTCAAAGGACACCAGAAACAAAATTGTTGACCTGCACCAGGCTGGGAAGACTGAATATGCAATAGGTAAGCAGCTTGGTTTGAAGAAATCAACTGTGGGAGCAATTATTAGGAAATGGAAGACATACAAAACCACTAATCTCCCTCGATCTGGGGCTCCACGCAAGATCTCAGCCTGTGGGGTCAAAATGATCACAAGAACGGTGATCAAAAATCCCAGAACCACACGGGGGGGACCTAGTGAATGACCTGCAGAGAGCTGGGACCAAAGTAACAAAGCCTACCATCAGTAACACACTACGCCGCCAGGGACTCAAATCCTGCAGTGCCAGACGTGTCCCCCTGCTTAAGCCAGTACGTGCCCAGGCCCGTCTGAAGTTTGCTAGAGAGCATTTGGATGATCCAGAAGAAGATTGGGAGAATGTCAGATGAAACCAAAATATAACTTTTTGGTAAACTCAACTCGTTGTGTTTGGAGGACAGAGAATGCTGAGTTGCATCCAAAGAACACCATACCTACTGTGAAGCATGGGGCTGGAAACATCATGCTTTGGGGCTGTTTTTCTGCAAAGGGACCTGGACAACTGATCTGTGTAAAGGAAAGAATGAATGGGGCCATGTATCGTGAGATTTTGAGTGAAAACCTCCTTCCATCAGCAAGGGCATTGAAACGTGGCTGGGTCTTTCAGCATGACGATGATCCCAAACACAACGCCCGGGCAACGAAGGAGTGGCTTCATAAGAAGCATTTCAAGGTCCTGAAGTGCCTAGCCAGTCTCCAGATCTCAACCCCATAGAAAATCTTTGGAGGGAGTTGAATGTCCATGTTGCCCAGCAACAGCCCCAAAACATCACTGCTCTAGAGGAGATCTGCATGGAGGAATGGGCCAAAATACCAGCAACAGTGTGTGAAAACCTTGTGAAGACTTACAGAAAACGTTTGACCTCTGTCATTGACAACAGAGGGTATAAAACAAAGTATTGAGGAACTTTTGTTATTGACCAAATACTTATTTTCCACCATAATTTGCAAATAAATTAATTAGAAATCCTACAATGTGATTTTTCTGGATTTTTTTCTTCTCATTTTGTCTGTCATCGTTGAAGTGTACCTATGATAATTACAGGCCTTATCTTTTTAAGTGGGAGAACTTGCACAATTGGTGGCTGGCTAAATACCCGACTATGTATGCAATGCCTATAGACGTCTTTAAAAGCTGTAACCTGCAGACCATCCAACTGAGAACAGGCCGCAGGGAGGTCAACACATGTAAATCTTCTTGCAAATCAGCCTCCAAATATTTACACAAAGCTTTGAATACTCCATGTGAAAGTATCTGTGTGTGTGTGTGTGTGTGTGTGTGTATATGAAGTCTCAATGGTGAAGATGAAAAATCAGCTGTTGCTTTGTCATGGCGTGTTGGTTGTCCTGTGATGGATGTGCATACTGTACATTTTCTAAATATCTCCTGCATCAAAAGCTGCAGAGGAACACTTACAGTTCCCCCTCATGAGTGAGGAAATTAGTGGTTCGTTCTGACACTCTCAGAGAAGAATGTACACATCTGTCTGAAGATGTTATGTTTTGAATACCTCAGCTCAGTAACCTACAGTTCTGTGTTCTGTCAGGACCACATGCATCACATTAAACTAGACTCAGGGCATCTTCCCACACACTTCTCCCCTTCTGAGTATTAACAGGTCCCAGAGCAGTTATTTACCTGCAGCTATTGGCTCAGCCAGGGCCTGTAAATGGGCTGTTCAAGAATTCCCAGCTGACTCTGTATCTCAAGAGAATTGTTGCTATAATATGCTAAAGTATTACTGGAACTAAATTAGGTTTCTCATTGTAAACACTTTTTTATGAGGGATGACATCTGGTCACCACCTGTATTCAGATGAAGTCAAATCGGTGTGTGTGTGTGTGTGTGTGTGTTCAGAATTGTGAGGCATCTCATCTGAACATCTGTAGGGCTGTGTTTACTGACATTTGTTTCTCTGTTAGTGAAGGGACAGGTGTTGGTGTATGGCAGTGTGGGGGTGGAATCACAGTTGTATCACCCAGTGTGGGAGTTTATTGGTCATGGCAGCGCGGTGTGCAGGCAGGCCTGTGCCAGGGAAGATATGTTGATCCTCTGGGATCAGTATTAAATATTTGCAGATGCTGGAGAGACTCTGAGGCACCAGGATAGACCAGACACTGCCTTTTTAAGTTCTGAGCGGGAGTCTGATACATTATACATACTGTATTGACACTATGTGAGGATTTCAACTTAATATAGGTACGTGAGATGAATGCCTATGGCCAAGTCATTAGCAGTCTTTCTTTTTTGCTATTTTGTCAGTCATGGTTTATGCCTGTGATGTACTAGAGATGGAGGTCATCACTGTCCTCTCTGGTAATCCTGGATCTGACTTCCTTATCCACAGAGGCCCAATGGAAACACTGCCCTGCGTCACAGTATGCTTGCTAATTTAGCTCTAACCTTATTTCCAGACCCACATGTTTACCAGGGCTTTTAATTTGCATTCCTTAGCATTGCCTGCTACAATGAAGCCACTCCGCGTGTGGTTGATGGAATCGTACGGAGGAGCTCAAATCGATGGAGTGTGGGATCAGGCAAATATCGACTACCTTATATCTTCAGTGGGTACTCTGAGCAGGGAAAGAGAAGATTGGTGGTACTAGGGCAGTTAGTGACCTATTACCGCCACACCAGCGGAGACATGACCGCAGTCAATTTCCACGTGACTATTTAGTCAATGTAACTAAGCTTCTCTAAGCTCTGATTCTGCTGATGGTCATTAGTAGCCTACCAAACTTGCTAACTGTCTGGTACTCGGCACTATATTGTTTCTCTAATCACTCTGACATCAATGCAGATCGATCAAAAAACAAACACTTCATGAGTGCTCATTTTGCGCAACATTTCTATAGGCTTACGCCTGCGTCAGAAAACGGAGTGATAGAGGCCATTAAAAAGAGGATCCCATCAGATTTATTTAGGATAGGCTAACTATATTTCTCAACTTTCCTAATATTTAAGCACATTGTTTGGCTTTACAACAGGAGTATAGCCTACCTGGCTGGCATGAAAATTAAACCACAGGAAGAGCGTCCTCCATTTGCTGTTTAAGTGCATAGATGACATGTATATTTTTGCCCCTGGTGCATGATAATGCTTCATTCTAAATTAAAACTAATTTCACACATATAATATATATGTAAAGACGAGATTAAATCAAGAATAGTCTGATGGGTGACAATATTAGCCTATCGCTTGTGAATTGTGTAATATCACTAGTGAATGATGCCCAGGTTGTATGCAGTAAGGCAGATGGCTCATACCTTTAAAAAAAAAAAAAAAACTTTAACAAATCATAGTCCCACACATCATGTAGCCTGGCCAATATGTTTTGGTAAGGTTTGTATCACAACTAAAGTGGTCAAATAACTTCTTCAAATGAAGCACATTGGCATGGCAAACAGGTGGTGCATGAGTTTCACTTTTGGGGAAGATCATTTTCACCATAAAAATGCACCTTTTTATAATAAAGCATTACATGCATAATCACATTTGTGGTAACTTTTGAGAATGGTGTTTTCCCGCTAAATGATTGTATTTTGTAACATTCGCCCTTATAGCCTACTGCCGTGTACGCATTGCTGCGCTTATAATGTGACGAAATGGCCTAATAGTTTATCAAAAATAAGCTAAATGTTCTGATCTGTTGCATCAGCCTCATTGGTTTAAAAAAAAAAAATTCAAATGGATGCGAGTGGTGGTATTAATTTGGGATCTATAGCATCCCACAACTGTCCCAGAGTATGTTTGGAATATTTATTTCTCGCACAGGTCAATTGACCAATGGAATAAGTCAACTTTTGTACTATGGGGGATAGTAGAATGAAATAGGCTAGTGCTATTTGTTGTTCGTTAGGCCTACTCATCTTGTTGTGGACAGTTCTTCTAACATCTTCAATATGCCCCTTGGAATTAAATAAGGACTCGTGCAGTTGCTTCTCTGTCTTCACTTGTAGCCTACTTCGGAGTAGAGATTGATGCCTGTGAGAAGAACCCGATCAGGTGAAGGGCATTGGCTAATAAGAATTGAGATATCTGAGCGAGATGTGAGAGGTTCTTCGGGATATGCAACCGGAAGAAGGGAATTATTATATTCAGCCCAAGGGCACAACGGCTACTGGCCACAAAAGGTGTGTTTTTTTTAATGTTGTTTTTGTTGGGGGCATTACAGCCACACTATAGGGATATGCCGTCGGGAAATTCAAAGCATTGTCAAGTGTGTGCAGCCTATGCAAGAAACAAAGCAGAGCTCATGCCTTTCATGTGTCTTTTTTCAAATCATCATTAGTTGTCATGCAGCCTTAGAATGTAATTAAAAATCTGAACATTTAGCCAAACATTTGTATCACAACTGAAGTTGCATAAATAGCTCTAAATTAAGCATAAAGGAGGACCTTTTTTTTTTAACCACTCAACACAGAATAGCCACATGTGCGCACTCCCTCAGAAAGGATATTTTCTCCAAACAATTTCAATTTTATTCAGCTATTTCAATTGTATTCTTCATACTATAAAATAATGCCACTATAAAATGCCATTCTAAGCTAATCTTATCTGCTTAATGAACTAGTGTAGCCCATAGCCAGGTCAGGACCTAACATAAGGACAACTCAGTGTAAGCTATTCTGTTCTTCTGAAGTAGACTACATTTTCTCCATATCATGTTTCTTTAGACCTGTCCAAAATAAATAATGGCTTTATTGTGAAGGTGGAGGCCATATTACATGGCTTTATTAGACTTTTTCAAATGTAGATGTTCCAAAGGTCTGCATCAGTGGCTTGTAGGCTGTGTGGAAGCCAGGAGATGGTAAATATGTTTGTTAATTAATGGTCATTTACCGTCAGACCGGCAGTTATTCTACTTGACAATCACCGGTTGACAATTTCATGACTGCCACAGCCCTAGGTGGTACAGTTTACTGTTGTTGGCTTTCTCTCTTATCCCTGGTCCCGGTACTAATGCCCGAGACCTTCCACATCTCTTACATCATTTTATGGCCCATCTTACTGCCATGGCTTGTCATGATGTTGATGAGCCTAATGTTGAGTCACCATTATGTAATAATTCTGTAAAGAAACATACTGTGTAAAGATTGAATTAGCCTAGGACAAGTCATATAATTTGCACTCCACTTGTAGAACTGAGTGGCTTGGAGACTCGTTAGGGTTTGTTATTAAACCTGGAGATGTTTTGACTGTCATTACTTCTCCAGTCATGACAGTCTGGGTATTGACGTCAGCACAGAGGTGATAGGGAGGGAGGCCTTGGCGGCTGGCTCTTAGAGCAGGCAAGGTAGTAATTTTCCAGCCCAAAGTAAATGGGGAAAAGAGGAGCTTCTGTCTGAGTAGATACTACAACAGAAACTCCTAGTGGTCTGAGTTCAACAGCCTACTGTACTATTACTCCCTGTAAGTAGTACTATTTCATGATTTTGTAACTACTCTAAACAGCTTCTATGAAGTGGTCAACCCTTGTTTGCATGCTCACCCCTTCTTTCTCTGAGACTTGGCATGCTTGAGTCTGGTGTTGTAGACGAGCCCTGTGGTAGATTGTAGAGGCTGGCGTGTAGCACAAAATGACTGCACCAGCATTCTAGGCCTGATGAGCTCACTCCTGATTCATGGAAACTTGAGGATGCCAGGAGGAGGAAGGCATGTGGCTTGTGCAGAAACCTGTGTGTTTGCTCTTCACTCACTCCTACAGTGACAGTGTGATTCACCAGAGTTCACTGGCAACATCCAGCTGACTGTCTATATATAACCTATGTAGAGGGGGAGAGACTTGTTTTGTTTCCTGTATATGTTGATTCCACAAATTTGACTTATGACCTCAAAGAGCTCTTCTTTCATCTCCAATACTTTCTAATAATCATTTTTTTCTACATTTATTATACCTCAAAGGTGAAATGTTCAAGTATATCACTTTTGTGATACCATCCTTACTATATAGAAAGCCCCCCCCTCAGTTCTGAAGTAATTTGGGTCATTGGTAACAGATCACATCTCCAGTCAAATGGCCTGCTGCCCGCAGTGCCTAGTGACAGATCCATGTTTATAAGATGTGGGATGTGTGCTAATGAAGCATATTTTATGACTGCCTTATCGATTTCATAAAGAATTTGTTAACACAGTTGACTCCATGAAGTAAGTCTGTATTAACGCCATCTCTCTGTCCTCACTTGGCAATATCCCTGGCCCAATCACTGCTGTGACCAATAAGGGGTTTGTTCTCCAGATGGCTCTGTTTATTGGTTTCAAGTTCAGTGGCAAGAATATCATAGTTTTAAATGGTGCAAAATGCATTTTGACCTTTTACCTTCCAAATACTTTCTGAAATAAACCACTGTGACTTGATGTATTTGGGGAAAGTTTGTGGGGAACATTCCCAATCTGGACCGGAAGGATGTGAAACTGAATATGAATTCCATTTTTCTTGATTTGAGAAGTAGCTCCCTAAACAAGACTCTGGTTCCCACTCCCCTATTTTCTCCCGATCGGTTTTTCCTCCATTTTTTTCTAAGCCACTACCAGTCAGGGAGGGTGGAGGAAATGGCTGGGTTTTCCAGAGAATGTGGAGTGCTGTAACTGGGGCAAGTCAGTAATGATTTGAGAAATCCCCTTCACAGTAAAGCACTCCTCTTCAGGCTGGACACTGGGTTCATAATGTCATGGATCATTAATCACTCATCGGAGTACAGTATTTGTTATCAGGACCTCACAATACATTTTAGATCCATTGAATCAATCTTGTTGATCTATTTTCTGCCCATGAACCCTGCATATTAACTCATTTTTCTCTCTTCTCTATCAGAATCTCCTCGGTTGTACTCTGCCGTCTCCGTCAGTGATTGTCATGAGCGACCAGACGGCTACAGCCAGCTGTGTGCTGACCCTTCGGAGGGAGAGGCTAAGCGTCCAGTGAGCCTGGTGTCCACTCTGTCCTCTGGCTCCTCCAGGGACAGCCACAGCCTCTACGGCAGTACCACGGCCCTCCCCTCCTCCACCCCACCTCCCCCCAGTAGAGAGGACATTGACCTGGAGCTCAGCCCTGCAAAGGGAGCCAGGGAGCAGCCACAGGCCCAGCTGCAGGGCCTCATCCAGGGGGGGACCAGAGACCAGTGGTGGAGCCACAGTCAAACCAGGTCCCAGTCCAACACCTCCAACAGGAGAGCTTTTGCACCTCTGACCCCAACATCACCCTTTGCCACTGAAGCCATGGCGCCCAACCCCAAGCTCAGCTACGTGGACCGTGTGGTCATGGAGATCATTGAGACGGAGCGCATGTATGTCAGGGACCTTCGCAGCATTGTGGAGGTGAGTCGCCTTGAGCGTCCATTCAGTTCTAGTTAATAGGACTGAGGCTTGACCTGAATCTATGCAATAGTGTTTTCACTATATGATATAGTGTAAGTTAATAGGTATTTCAGAGTGTTTCTCTTGGAATGGTATGTAGCAATGACTTAATGTCTGTACCTCCCAAATATGGAGCTGATTTACTGGAGTTAGCCAGAGACTAAGGAATGGGAGAGCAAATAAGGTTCTCCATTTTCCAAGTGACTGCTTGCCTTGTAGCCACATGTGTCTGCTACCTATAAAATATTCTAGGGTTGATTGTTTTACCAGGATGTAGTTTGATTTCCTGGTGAAACAGTTCCCTGCGTATTTTGTAACTGGCATTTTCAGAGGTTGAAAAAGTACCCAATTGTCATACTAAAAGTAAAGATACCTTAATAAAATATTACTGAAGTGAAAGTCACCCAGTAAAATACTACTCGAGTAAATGTTTTAAAGTATTTGGTTTTAAATATCCTTAACTATCAAAAGTAAATGTAATTGCAAAAATACATTTAAGTATCAAAAGAAAAAGTGTACATTTTCGAACTGCTTATATTAAGCAAACCAGACGGTACTTTTTTTTTTTAATTTACAGGGGGCACACAATAACATGCAGAGATTATTTACAAACAAAGCATTTTTGTTTAGTGAGTAGGGGTGATCTCTTGATAAGTGTGAGAATTGGACCATTTTCCTGTCCTGCTAAGCAGTCAAAATGTATGAAGTACATTATTTTCTTTAGGAATATAATGAAGTAAAAGTTGTCAAACATAAAAAGTTAAGTACAGATACCCCCCAAAATTACACTTAAGTAGTACTTTAAAGTATTCTTAAGTGCTTTGCACCAGTGCATTTTCATCATCGGATAGAAAATACCATGTAGCCTGTAAAACCAGCGGATTAGGATTCCAATGTGACTGATACGTTTTTAAACTGATGTATGTAATGCACTCTGTTTACATTACTGTGAATGCATACAGCTCTGAAACTTGGATCTCGTTATCTTCTCAGGTCTTGAGTTCGAAAAGCAAAATCAGGGCTAAGACACAAAGCACCTCTTTCAAGGCAGAACCTCTCCCCTGATGAGCTTGGTCATAGATATTAACGGATGCTTCTAATGTCATCTCCTGGTTGTGGGAAATGGGACAGAGATGATTTCTTCCACTCCACGTTTAAGTAAACTGACCTCTAATCATGGCTGCTGGCTTTGTAGTCTGAAAACAACTGCCAAATGTGCAGATCAGCCTTCCCTATTGGCCCCTTCAGGTTGGGGTAATTCTCCTCTTTGGATTAGTACTGACCATAGGGAAGGTGGCTTGAGAGCCCTGTAGCGTACAGGTTATAATGTCTTAAACACATGACGCAGACAGGTCAGAGGTAGTGTGTTAATGGCTCTCTTCACCTTGTCTCTGTGTGGCTGACTGTGCTGCTGGCGCCTGGCCTAGGAGGTGTTGGAGGGTGATATGCTCTGACTGAGCCCTTGCTGCTGCAGCAGTAGCCAGAGTAATCACGTAGTCCTGCTCCTGACAAGCACTCCCACACTGCCTCAGGACTTCCAACTAGCCCTGCCTAGCTGCCTGCTTCATTGCAACCTAAACTAGGATACAGAGCTTTCCGGCCTCTTACAGGCAACAGCCAACAAAAACACAGCCATCACAATGCCAACTGAAGAAACATAGCAGAGTAGCAACTGTTTTTTTCCCCCACATAATGTTGTGGTGGAGGAAACTCTTTGAACAATCCCAAATCTAAATTCAGCATTTCAATGACTTGCTCTGCAATGGCATCTTGTCATGTACGTTTCAGTACCAGAATCTCCTTTTCCAGGATGTGAAGCTTGGCATTTCAGTGACATTAGATGCATCTGTTTGTCCTGCTACTGTCGCTTATGATGTCGACACTACACCCGGGAAGCTGTTAGTTTATCTGGCGGAGAGCAGACACTGTCTAGGAACATGCCTCTCTACACCACCTACTGTGTGCCACATCTGGGGAAAGCAGAAGCCTCCTTATCTCAGCTCTTAGAACAGCTGTGTGACACAGGTGGAATCGCACCTTCACTTCCACCTCAACAGATATGCTGAGGGTCAAAATCTCTCTGTTTGGAGTACTACTAGCTTCCATAGTCTTCCTCTCATCAATTTTCACTAAGTCATCTCTATTTCATTACATGTGCCACTTATGACTTCCCAGATGTCACTCTAAATGGCTCTTCCCCTCCCCCTAGGGTGCACTACCCTTTTATGGGTCACCCAACCATACTCACAAGCCTAGACCTAACGTTGTTCTGACAGCAGGCTGTACATGTGTTCGCAGGCTGTGTGTGGTCAGTAGGGGGCCTCGGTGTGGCTGGTGTTAGTGGTGCTCAAGACTGGGACTGTGAGACGCCCTGCTGAAAGACAGTCGGCATTGCTGTCACTGGACGGGAATGCTTCCACTATGAAATGGTTTAGTTCAGTGTGTGGTGAGAAGGGATGACTACTTCACACTGCACTGACGGGGCTCGGGTTCTGTGTGTGCGCGCACGTGTGTTTGCGTATACGAACAGTCGAACACTGTTTGATTTTTCTTCTGTGAGTGCGTGTCTGCTTGCAAGACAGTTGAGTTATGTAGTTGTCTGTATTTGGTGCGTTTCTATAAGGAACACCAGTGTGTAACTGGGTGAGAGGAGAAGCATCAGCCATTCCTAGCATATACTCTGACTAATGTGCCTCTGTTTCAGTTATATTAAAATCGAGTAGTCCTGCCACCAGATGGGAGAGGGGCCATGGGAGGAGAACACTGTGTGCTGGTCTGATGGACTTTTACAGAACTACTGCCAGAGGGTCAAACTACCCTCCAGTAACAAGGAATAAATCCTTAAAAGGACCATTGAAACATTACAACAGAACCACTTGGATTTGAACACATTGATCCTGAGTCATACAGTGTTGTGTTAATAGACAGCAGATGGGCATCATCCTATGTGGTCTTTTTTAGCCTGGTCATAAAAAGTGCAAACAGGATGTGCGGTAAACTGAAACATTGAAGCAGAATCCACCACGAGCCAACAGCACAGGAGCATGTTAAATGTTGTCTATACACAAGCTCCCTCTACTGGAAATTATTTGAAATTGCAGTTTAGACTGAAAATATATATACACACACACAGGATATTTGGTTTTTCATAGGGAAAATAGAACCTGCAGTATAACCATTACATTTAACATTTACATTTAAGTCATTTAGCAGACGCTCTTATCCAGAGCGACTTACAAACCATAGTCTTGTTGTTTATTTAGGATTACCTGGCTCACATCATAGACATGGACAACCTTCCCATTCAACCAGACCAGGTTTCTTCCTTGTTTGGGAATATAGAGGACATCTATTTGTTTAACAGGTAAGTCAGACACCTGTCAATGCCCCATGTTCTCCCAAAATGACAAGGCAAATTAACTGTAACTGCATGTATGCGTTTTCTTTTTACAGACCGTCTACACAAAAACAACTTGGTACACGTTTAACACTCATTACATTCAACTTGAAGCATACATTGGGAATACATTGCCATTTCAGTGGAATGCTGTTTTGACAGAGATGGATTCAAAGGCTTCCTGGCAAGAGCTCTGTTCTATGGCTGTGTTGGAGAGTTTGACCTCAAAACAGATTTAGACCGATAGAGGAAAATATGGCTAACCAACACCAATCACACAGATTGGCCCAGAACACAGCAGATTGGGATCAGTTACGCATTAGACAAATTACATTATGGCTGTATGTGTCCACTCTGCTGCAGATGCTATCAGGACCACCACCCACTCTGTGCACCCGATAGGATCATCCAAACAACAACATATGTTGTCTATGTAAACGTATCGTGTCAGGATATGCTCACTAAGCCTCATGCCAAAAGAGAAGAGCCACAAACATCCCTATGCTCTGTCAGGTTCCTCCCCACATGCTCTTCTAAAATAGAGGTTTTGATTAATGTTTGTTGTTTCATCTACAGCAAGGGGAGTTTCATATATACGTCCCCCTGACTCGCCTACAGAATCAATATACAATGTGTTTACAGTCCTTTAGAAAGTAAATGAAGTGTGTCTGTTCGAATGGATTATTAGGATGTTGTCTGATCGAGACACTGCACACTATGCATCATCTCGGCTAAACGCTGTGACTGAGTCGTGCCAATTAGCAGGAAGTGCCCAGGGGGAGCAAATTACTGATGCGCAAGAGGCAAGCGTACTTCTACAGCACTGGTTTGAAAACATGTGCAACACTGATGCACTCTCCCAAGGTGATTGAGGACAGATTCATTCAAGCAGAAACTGTACGAACCTCTGCATAGACATGGAATGGCATTCTGTTATCTGTATTGTATTGGAGACTGACGGTCTCATGCAGACAGTTCATTGTCATACACAGGGATTTCAGACGGTCCTAGACTCGTCATTCAGTTTAGAGATGTGTGTGACTAACTAGTGACTGTCTCTGGGTCATGTTGTGATTTAAAGTTCCCACTACAGTACTGGTCTGACCCACAGTGACACACTGCACCCGTTTCCGGGTCAGGTCACCACACTACTCTGCTTGTACCCCTGAAACAGACCATCTTCCCCTGCCATTAGAAGCCACATAATGGTTTGATGAAAGAATATCTTGGAACATTTTAATGAACATGATCTTTAGGCAAAAATAATCCTCAAACAAAAAAGCACAAAGACATTTCATTGTTTTTCCTTTATTATTTGGTTCAGCCCATGCGGCTGAATGCTGTTAGATTTTCTTTGATTGGGCATGTGTGTGGCCAGTGACCACGCAGAACACCTTTTTGTGGTGGTGTTGGTTTTATACTCCTTTATGTTTTGCAGTGGTGACCCCTCTCTCCTTGTGTCCACTCTGGTGTGGGAAACCTGACTCTCTGGGGTCTATGGACAGAATGAGGTTAACCAGAACAAACACATTCAGCCATGCATATTCTATTAGTTTGGGTATCGCCACAGGCAAAACATAAACACGTTACCTGACATAGTACCTGAATGTACAGGTAACTGCCAAAATAGAGGAAACACCAACATAAAGTGTCTTAAAAGGGCGTTGGCCAGAGCAGCTTCAGTGCACGTAGGCATAGATTCTACAAGTGTCTGGAACTCTATTGGAGGGATGTGACACCATTCTTCCAGGAGAAATTCCATCATTTGGTGTTTTGTTGAAAACGGGGTCTCAGGCGCCGCTCCAGAATCTCCCATAAATGTTCAATTGGGTTGAGATCTGGTGACTGAGACTGCCATGGCATATGGTTTACCTCGTTTGCAGGCTCATCAAATCCTTCAGTGACCACTTGTGCCCTGTGGATGGAGGCATTATCATCCTAGGGGCTACCTTGATGGGTTGTTAATTGTTTAACTCAAGAAACTACACCTGTGTGGAGCAGCTGCTTTCAATATACTTTGTTTCCTTCATTTATTGTTTCCAATATTTTGGCCGTTATCTGTAGTTTACACTGAATTCCTCTTCTTGCTGTCTCTGACAAGACCTCAGATGTCTGTATAGTTGATGCTGTGCATGTCTGTGTGTCGGTCTTCCTCCACAGTGAGCTGCTGCAGTCTCTGGACATGTGTGAAAATGACCCTGTGGCTGTGGCCAGATGCTTTGTAGATAAGGTAAGTGGAGGCCACTCACAAACAGACTGACTTGAACCTATCATCGGGAAGCTGGACAAGCTAGTGTTATTGATCTGATTTTGGGGTCTTCCTCCATTTTGTTATTTTATAGAGTGATGATTTTGAGATCTACACGCAGTACTGCACAAACTATCCCAAGTAAGTAGAAGGAATAATTGATGGTTTCCTGGAACCTTTGGGTTCCAGAAAATGGACATGTTTAAATGAAAATGATAGTCATTTGTACGATCCATTGGCTTGTTGTGTTTTTTTCTAGCTCTGTGGGTGCACTGACAGACTGCATGAGGAGTAAGACCCTGGCTGAGTTCTTCAGTGATCGCCAGGCCTCTCTCAAGCGTTCTCTCCCCCTGGGCTCCTACCTGCTCAAACCTGTCCAGAGGATCCTCAAATACCACCTGCTTCTGCAGGTACACTGGTCCTCACTACCTACTACCTTTACTACGGGTAGAGATGGTCCAAGAAAACTATATAGAATTGTCCTTGTGTGATTGCAGGTTGATTGTGGGTTCCTTCTTCACAGGTGGGCAAAAAAAATTGCATTCAACCTTTATCCTAGCAAGAAGATGGCAAAGCATTGTATTGCATATTACAACAACACAATCAAACCCACTCCAGAGGTCTTGACTCTTCATGCTGTGGTTGTTTGCTCTCTCTTTCTCTCGCTGAAAGGACATCGCCAAGCACTTTGACCCGGATGAGGAGGGCTATGAGGTGGTGCAGGAGGCCATCGACACCATGACCGGGGTTGCCTGGTACATCAATGACATGAAGAGGAAACACGAGCACTCTGTCAGGCTGCAGGTCAGTATGGCTACTCAGGGTGGGGTGAAGGGAATTTGACCCACCCCTTTCCACTATTAGGATATACTGTACCTGCATCATTGTGTAGTGCAGCAATGACATCTAATTGAGGTCATTTTCTGGTGGCTATGTTTCTCTAGGTTTTTATATCAGATAATGAAGTGTATGCTGTTTCACTGTGTTGCTGGAGTTCTTGTTGATAAGGCATTATGTTTGTCACCCAGCCTCCTAAACTGTTCCAGGTTGCTGTCCCACAGTAACACCCTGGCTGAGTTTAATGTACTCTGTGTATGGAGAGAGGACATTCACATTTTGAGTTCATTGCAAAGTATTTGTTGTTCCAATAAAGCAATAAACCTCTAACTTCCACCACCAACCTTAAAACATAGCCTAAAGACTAAATCTTTAGAAAGAAATTTGTCTTGTAGGGACCCAATAAATCAAATTATGTTTTAACTCCTAAACACCAGGCCCAACCACCAGGTTCTACAGGGTCACCTCGTCTGCTGCGTTTGGGTTTTGTTTTAATTCCTGCTTTTCATTGAATGGCTAGTGTCCTGCCCATGGTTTCCCTTTTGCCTAACTGTGTTTTTTAATGTTACAAAAAAACAACTGTTCTCTACGCTGACTTTGCACCCCTTGTGCATGCTTTCATGTATAGTTTTGCCAGTGTAGTGTACCCAACCAGTGTTTAGAAGACCAAGAGACACTCATATATGAGCGGTGTGTGTGTGTGTGTGCGCAGGAGATCCAGTCTCTCCTGATCAACTGGAAGGGCCCTGACCTCACTACATTTGGAGAGCTGGTCCTGGAGGGAACTTTCCAGGTACAACGTGCCAAGAATACCAGGATGCTGTTCCTCTTTGACAAGATGCTCCTCATCACCAAGAAGAGAGGAGAGCACTACGTCTACAAGACCCACATCTCGGTACGGAGCAGGCACAGTCGACCAGTCTAACCCGAATGGCATGGGCCTGCTTTGTCAGGTTGGTTTAACGTTTGTGTAATGTTTCTGTATGTGTTTGGTTTCAGTGCTCAACTCTGATGCTGCTTGACAGTGCCAAAGACCCCCTGCACTTCAGTGTGATCCACTTCAAGCATCCCAAGCAGCCTCACACTGTGCAGGTGAGTTTGGCTCGACCACTACATCATACGCCTGTCCTCTCTTGTAATAGTTCTCCAAGAGCTCACTATGATTGACAAGTGTCTGTTTCAGGCCAAGACTGTAGAGGAGAAGCGCCTCTGGGCTCATCATATCAAGAGGCTGATTCTAGAGAACCACCACACCATCGTCCCACAGAAGGTAAACCTAACAGCAGGGATTCAAATCCACTTCCTTCAAGTATCCTACAGTCTTGCGCCATCAACTTATTACTAATGCTTTCTTTTGATTTCTGTGTTACAGGCAAAAGAGGCCATCCTGGAAAATGATTCTCTCAGTGAGTATTCCAGATAAATGAATACGGTTGCTATTAATATAAGGTAAAGGCACTAACCATATCTCTGGCTGCGGCTGTTACCAAAGCAACATAAAAGGCCGTCATTGAGTGCAAGAACATCAATTCATTTACTGGAAATATATTAGCTTCTTTGTAAACCTTTTGGAACAATTATTAACTGTTGTGTCCCCTGTAGATGAGTAAAGAATGATTGCTTTGACTGGCTTGGTAGTGAGTGAGTAGTAGTGATGCTGTGTGCAGACCCAGGATCAGGGAGGTACCGTTACAGCCCAGAGAGGCTGAAGAACGCTGTATCCTGCCAGGCTGAAGACTTCCCTGCAGAAGGACGGCACGGACGCAGGAGATCAGGTAAGATAGTTCCCCTCCCCCTGCACATACTAAAGCAATGTTTTTGTTTTATGAAAACAACACTAAAGCCAACTCATCAGTCTCGATTAGTTACTTACCCACAGTCCTACGATTTTTGAGATTTAAAAAAAAAAATATATATATATATAGACTCCTTGGTTAGACGTTGGTTTTGTCTTAAAAGCTCATTGCTTGTGTGATATCTGTCTGAGAGTACAGTATATTTGCCACACATATCTTCACTATGCTTCGACCATTTCTTTTTTTCTTTAGAACCAGCGAAACAGATTGTGAGGACAACCAAAGGTATTAAAGGCAACAATTGTTATTCATAATCATTATCTTAAACAGCCTGTTAGAGGTCTTTGTCGTTCATTATCATGATGAGACTTGAACGTTAAATGAACATGGAGACCAGACAGACAGACAGATGCTCATTACACTGGAGCCACTGCTGCTATGATTCAGGTTCTCTGTCGCTCGTACCAAGTCTCTGTGTTCACCCCATACTTTCATTCTGCCCTAGATGACCCCTGGACAGCCAGATCAAAAGGCCAGCCACTCCACTCTCACCCCCACACACCCCTCTGCCCTAGATGGCCCCTGGGCAGCCAGATCAAAAGGCCAGCCACTCCACTCCACTCTCACCCCCACACACCCCTCTGCCCTAGATGACCCCTGGGCAGCCAGATCAAAAGGCCAGCCACTCCACTCTCACCCCCACACACCCCTCTGCCCTAGATGACCCCTGGGCAGCCAGATCAAAAGGCCAGCCACTCCATTCCACTCTCACACCCCTCTGCCCTAGATGACCCCTGGGCAGCCAGATCAAAAGGCCAGCCACTCCACTCCACTCTCACCCCCACACACCCCTCTGCCCTAGATGACCCCTGGGCAGCCAGATCAAAAGGCCAGCCACTCCACTCCACACTCTCACCCCCACACACCCCTCTGCCCTAGATGACCCCTGGACAGCCAGATCAAAAGGCCAGCCACTCCACTCCACCCCCACACACCCCTCTGCCCTAGATGACCCCTGGACAGCCAGATCAAAAGGCCAGCCACTCCACTCCACACTCTCACCCCCACACACCCCTCTGCCCTAGATGACCCCTGGACAGCCAGATCAAAAGGCCAGCCACTCTTCTCCACTCTCTCACCCCCACACACCCCTCTGCCCTAGATGACCCGTGGACAGCCAGATCAAAAGGCCAGCCACTCCACTCCACCCCCACACCCCCACACACCCCTCTGCCCTAGATGACCCCTGGACAGCCAGATCAAAAGGCCAGCCACTCCACTCTCACCCCCACACACCCCTCTGCCCTAGATGACCCCTGGGTAGCCAGATCAAAAGGCCAGCCACTCCACTCCACTCTCACCCCCACACACCCCTCTGCCCTAGATGACCCCTGGACAGCCAGATCAAAAGGCCAGCCACTCCACTCCACCCCCACACACCCCTCTGCCCTAGCTCACACATAATGATGTAAATTATGGGCCATATTACTGAAAGGCTTTGTCATGCTCAAGCTCTTTTCAATAGTCAAATTCAGTCCTGGCTTTAGATCTGTTGCTCGGGCTGCTCTCATGCATTTTAATTATCCAGTAATGAAAGGACTAAACTAAGTACCTCTGTCTTGTCTCTTTGGAGTCTTTACGCCCTCTCAAATCAATTTAGCTACAAACCTAATGAAGTTATTTTCTTGTTCTTTATCCTCCTCGGTCAGAGAGGACTGTCCTTGTGAATTGCATCATTTCTGAGTCTCTGAAAGGAGGCATTTCTCATTCAGTTTATCCAATTAACTTGCTCAGATATTATTACAGTATGTTATATAAATGGAGTTTGTTGTATTGGCAATATTGTTGACATTCTCCTTTTTAAATTTGTCTCCTCTTCATTATCTACCCCTGACTTGCAGCCATTCTGAAGGTAAGCTTCCCAATGATGAAAGTACAATTTTCCCTGACATGTTTTTTTTCTCCTCTGTGCAGAAAGAGAAATCAGTTGACTCTGTTCAATGTGTCTAGTGAGATAATGTTGTTTGACCCTGACTTAGCAGGGTCAAACAATTTCCATTCAGAGAGAAATTAGCCAAAAGAGAGGAACTGCTACTCTAAGCCCTATTGGGCTAAACTGTGGTAGTTGAAGGTTTCTGTCTCAGGGTTTTCAGTGATGTAATGTGTTCACAGCGTGGAATGGACAGCATGCTGACTTGGACACATTGTGCCTTCATATCTCTCACTATACTAGAGCAGTCACAGTGATGCCATCATTTTCAAAACATTGCATTCAAAACACAACACGTCTATGCTGGCCTCGCAGTAACAACTCAACTCTGTGACTTCACGCTACAGCATGCGGACAGTGAAGGTGCTCTGCTGGGGGACAGGCGTTCCCTGCAACCCTCTGCTAGTGTCAGTATGCTGGGCTCCAGTCCAGGCAAGCC
This sequence comes from Oncorhynchus masou masou, assembly GCF_036934945.1. Taxonomy (NCBI): domain Eukaryota; kingdom Metazoa; phylum Chordata; class Actinopteri; order Salmoniformes; family Salmonidae; genus Oncorhynchus; species Oncorhynchus masou. The sequence continues at coordinate 31,752,796 of NC_088243.1, read as the reverse complement.
CAAGGCTGAGAGGCCTAGTGTACAGGAGGACCAGGAAGAGCTATGTCCCAGTGATGGTGAGGACCCTAGGCCAGGGTCCCCGCCCCTCCAGGGGGGCACTGAGCAGGAGGAGGAGAAGGGGGAGATGAACATGGATGATATTCTGATGGAAGACGACCAGGTAGCCGACTTTGCCAGCTCTATGCTGGCAGCCATCTCCTGCTGGCACTATAGGGCCAGGGCTTTGCTTTCCGCTCGGTTCACAACGGTGAGGCTCACTGCCACCAATGGGTTTCGTATTTCCTCTGCCATTTCATTGGCTTGCCAATCAACAATCTCCCTTTCTCTGTTTACCTCGACCTTGATGTAATTCACTAACACCCAGCTACCATTTGCCATACTCATGGAATGCTTCTGGTTTTCAAACTCACACAATAATAACAGCATGGACTTAACCTTCCAGGAATGGTAACAACAATCAGTAGCATGAAGATCTGGTGATCAGATTTATGATGAATCACGTCTTCATTTAATGTTGGGGAAAGGTGATGGTATTATGTACTTTATAAATATAGATTTTCTGTGTTCCAGTCATTAAAAGGCTTCGTATGTTCTGAATTTGAGGGGGGGTGGGGGTTAAGTGAAGGATTAACACGCATACTACCATGCTTTTCTCTTATGTTGCGGGGAGTTAGACCCAAAATCAACATTGTAGAAATGACTAATTTAGAGGTTAGCAATTAGCCTTGTGCGTAGTTGGCGGTTGCATTTGCATTGAGTCAATGGATCCACAGAGCTGATGTATGACTTCAAAGGTGAATTTGCCTGTCAAATCGGGGAGTCAGGATAATGGGTGCTTTGGTCTTTGGCAATCACATTAGTTAAAAGGTTTCTCTTTTGATTTTTTCCGAAACCACCGAGGAGGTTTTTAAAGGTTAATTGCTCTAATGGGATTAAAATGGCCTGAACTTTGAATATCTCTAATGTGAATGTCAGCTGTCTATATAATGTATGTACTGTCACACAGGTGCTTTACAACCCAATGCTAATCAGTATTGTGACTGTCTGGAACCAGAGTATATAGCAATGTGATACTCCAATGTATGGTTTTTGGCCATGGTACCCCTGTGTAAGGCACGGTGTTCAACCTAAATGTGCTGCAGTCCCCTTCATATTGTGTTCTGCTGTCCCAGGATGAAGAACACTGTGAGGTTGTAGATGAGAAGAGACCAATGAGGGTGAGGATGGATACATCAGCCCAGGAGATCAGTGAAATGGCTACAGTGGAGGCCTTCACTGACCAGGTATGGAGAGTTTGGACTGGCTGGGTCAAAGTTGAGGTGGGTCTCTGCACCCAGAACCAAATCAGTCACGAGAGACTAAGCTTCAAGAGATTCTTCTGAACAGATTAAATGTTTTTGGTTCTTCTATATATCTCAGGCAATGCTTTCAGAAAATGATTTAATATTTTGAGGGGGATGGGAATTTTGAAAATATCCAGCAAGGAAGACTGGTAGTTGGCCCAAAAGATGAGCACTGTTCCGTTCAGATAAGTCCTCTTGGCATCTTAATAGCCTACAACCAGCGGGCATAGCTGCGGGAAGTAGGGGTGCTGAGGGTGCTGCAGGACCCACTGAATGTAGTGCACTGGTGAGCCATTCGATCTAACAGATCCAGGGAATGCATGATATTTTGTATGTGCAACCTGTCAAAATAGGATAAAGATTGATCTGAATTTGGCTCTTTAGAGATTAATGTGCCGACCATCTTCGTGCATAGGCCTACTGGCATATTGTTCACCACTTGGGGAAGTGGAAACTCAAAACACTTGGCTATCTAGCAATAAGATCATATCAAGCTATGTAGGCTAATCGATTAACCTATCAGTAAATGTAGGCCATTGCCCTACAAAACCTTTCCAGTGCTAGGTCAATAGCTACTTGATGTAGGCCTATTCAAGCAAATGGCACGCTCCGCTCCACAGGCGCATCAAAACCATACTACATAGACTAGCCTACTCTGATTGTAAAGTGGTGCCATGAACTCATTGAATTAAATTGTATACTCACAGAAAGCTGTGACTCCTCCTCCTCTCTATAACTAGAACAACAGTAATGTAGCACAATTACATTTTGAGAGATGCTTGTGCTTAGACTGTGCGCACAGTGGGGAGATGGGGTGGTTCGCTCACACATCAGCTGACAGCTAATGAAACAGGGACAGGCAGATACTGTCATAGCAGGAATCAATATAATGCATATGCTTTTACTGTTGAGCAAAGTTTGGTTTTAGAACCAAAAAATTGCAGGTACATTGTGTCGCAAAATCACTGACTATTAAGACCCTTCGGTAAGAAGGCAGTGTCGGTAATTTTCGGTTTATCATCTCAGCTCTAGGGGGTTGTGTATTTATGTTCTGTAAATGAGAACGTCCCCTCCTTCATGCTGTTGCCGCCTGTCATCGCTCACGGTGAGAAATGCAACATTTTGATATTGGGACGGGGAATATTTTTGATAGAACCTGCGTCTCCTGGGTGCTCTGTGGGACGGCTGGTTCCAAGCCGAGTGTGACAAGTTATTTTCATCCCTCCCTTATCTCCTTCTCGCAGCTCCCTACTGCATTCCACTACACACACACACACACACACACACCATCACAGCCAGACGGCGGTTGGAAATTAGTCTGTTATAACTGCACATGAGTGAAATTGGTGTTTTCAACATTTTTGAAATTGCTACATTTTAATGCTGAGTTCAGCAGGGGTGTATGGCATGGCCCGTGGCAATTGTATTGGAATTAGTTGTAAAGCTAAAAATGGAATCAAAATGTCCCACTATCCATTATACTGTCCTTTCCTTTTACAGAATATTAGACGATATGTGCTACTATCAGAGGTCGTGGCTGCTGTAACAGATTAGCCTGATCATTTAACTCTGTTCATTTGTCAAATGTCAGATAATCACTTTGGATTTTAACATCAGTACCCGATGGCTTATCATATACATATTGCCTTAACCATCCTGATGTTAATGTAGACTCTGTCCTCCTTATCCAGGTGTATGTGAAGGAGGTGCTTCCTCAAAGCAGTGCTCCTAAGGTAATGGTGATGGAAAAGAGTGACGAGAACCCACCCCTATACACAGAGCCTGATGCCTTGCCCACCCTGCTTCCCAGGCAGCTTGAGACATCTCAGACACCGGAGCTTGAGAAGAGGAAAGAGGAAAGGTACAAAGAAAGAGAAGAGAAGGAGAGTGACTGCTCTGCCCACCAACAGGATGAGATTAACTCCTCATCAGCAACCAATGGAGAGTGTTCAGAGTTGGAGGATGGGGCGTTGCAGACTGAGCCCAGCAGCATTCTAACTGTCTCTGTGTTGGACCAGGCTAGTGTAATTGCTGAGCATTTTGTCAGCAGCCTGTCCCGCAGAGGCAGCCTGGTGGTCTCAGAGGAACTGCGTTCCCTGGGCTGCCCCTCACCTCAGCCGGGCAGCAGGAGCAGTAGCAACCCCTGTCTGAGCACCATGCTCCAGGAGAAGGCCCAGACCCTGGTCAACTCCACCCCAGAACACCCACTGCTCCTGGAGGCCAACACCTCAATGTCTGACCCTAGACCAGACCACCTCATGGAGGTGGAGCGCCAGTTCACTCTCTCCAAGCAAGACCGGATACTCATCCACAAGATCAGGAGGTACTATGAACATGCTGAACACCAGGACGCCAGCTTCAGTATCACACGCAGGGAGAGCCTGTCCTATATCCCTGCAGGCCTGGTCAGACACCTGAGCCGGCAGCTTAACGGCAAACCCCAGGACCAGGCGGTTCCAGGGCACCGGAGGAGCTCCCCGAACATCCGGCCCACCTTTTGGTCAGCTTTCGACCTTCCTGGCATAGAAAAGGAGCAGAGGACTAATAATACCCCTGTGCTGGAGCCACAGAGAGCTGGAGACCCAAAGCCCAGGTCCCAGAGTGTCAATGATGCTCCTGTTGGAGATGAGGAAGAGTTCTTCAGACCCTCCTCAGACATGGTCCAAGTGTGGCAAGAGATAGATGTCAATGGGACCCTTGAGGAACCCAAGGGTTCCAATAGTACAGAGGAAATTTTCCATCCCAGATCACATCTATCCAGGAAGGGGGGAACCAGCAGAGATAGCCCTGAAGCTGAGTACATCGAGCCCATGAGGATCCTGGAGGAGTCAGACATGGGCAGTGTCTCAAAGGAATCTCCAGTCCCATTGCCTGTCATAATCACCCCAGACCCCTTCTCAGGGCATGAATCCTGCCAGAATAATATTCCCAAGTCCTGGGAGAGAGGCGGGGTCAGTAGCGCTCCCGTCCCCAGGATAATCAGTCTGTGTTCAGAGGTAGATGAGGACCTGATCCTGCAGGACATGGAGAAGATGAAGAACAAGGTGTTCCAGCTGGCCCGCCAGTACAGCCAGCGCATCAAGAACAGTAGGCCTGTGGTGAGGCAGAGGAACAGGGAAGTTGAGAAACACCTTGCCCCCAAGAACCTGCCAGCTGTCTACGAGGAGAAGGTCCAAAAGAGAGACTGGGGTAAGCTTTGTTTTTTTGTTGATCAGTTATGATTTGATGTGATGCTCTAATCTGTAAAACTGAAATTATAAAACTGCTCTGCCCTGTCTTTCTGTGTATGCAGGTAGAGCTAACCTGATGCTGTCACTCAACTCCTATGAGCAAGTTGTTGTGCATGAGCTGAGGACCCCAAGCCCAGCCCCAAGCCTCAGTTCTGGGGCCAGCTCACGGGTCACGTCCCCTTGCCCCAACGGCCCTCCGAGCCCAGTGCAGACAGAGATTTTCCACTGGCCACATGTCCAGGAGCTGCGCTCTAAATACACTGACCCCAGGCTGGACCCAGGTTCCTCCCATGCCTCACCTGTCAGCCGTAGCTATTCCGTCCCAGAGAGGATGGAGAGTTGTACTGAGGGGTGCAGCACCTCATGGAGCCCCGCTGGCTATTCATCCAGCTGCAACGGCTCCACAGAAATGAACAGTGCCCTAACAGACTCCCTTGAGACTACGTCATCCATGGCCCACCGGGGTGTGGGCTCTGTGGGGAAGGCTAAGCCCCAGCCCCCGCCCCAGCCCCCGCTGTGCAGGTGGAACTCTTTGGATCACATGCTGGGAACACTGCCTCTACATGAACTGCAAAACCTCCAGGTGCCCACGAGGAGCTGTTGCGTGGCTGGTCAGACCACCCTGCCCAACGAGAACAAGGTCATTATAGTGGAGAGGGTTCCTGGCGCAAGGCCTGTGGAGACTGGAGGGAAGGAGAGAGTAGAGGAGGAAGGCGCTAAAGGAAAGGGCCAACTCAAAATCTTGAAAAGCCTCGACTACCAGTACTGTGCCAAAGGGTCTCCACTGACTTCAGGCAAAAATACTGAGGGTAGTCTGGTAAAAAACTTACGGGTGAAATTCCAGAACTTGGGTTCAACACATGAACACTTGAAAACTGTAAAGACCATGCCTATTTGATTGCATTCTGTAAATCATGAAACAAGCCTTCTCTTACCTAAAACATGAAATTGACATTGATGCATATGAATATTGTCAGTTAGCCAGTAACTAGTGCTACTGTTTTATGATTTCCATTTGGTGAAATAATTTTCTACTTCCTTTTTGTTGGTCTTTTCTCACATCAGTTACTGGTATGATATGTGGTTATATAACCTCTGGTGTTATTGGGGATATTGAGCTATCAAGAGCACCCCATGGGAAATTGGGACTTTGTAAAATGTGTAAATACTTGTACATTTCTCTGGTTCTTACACCACCATGTAATGTGTATATGTAAAGAGAATGAGTATGTTTATATGGAAAATGGTTGTGTTTCATGTTTGAGGGAAAAGAATGTCAGCGTATTAGAGCGGAAATCTGTCCAGATTACCTTTTTTTTTTTTGCTGTATCACTTAATCTTTTCCCCCACAATGCAATGGTCACCCTCCATTTGTAATTCAATTGCGAGGGTCATAAGCAAGGAAATGGTGAAGAGGATTTGGGAAATGAACAATTAATATATAAAGGGGAGTAAACCTGGAAGGCTGTGCCACCATCTAAGTGATTACTGCAGATTTACAATCAAGACGGCGCTATTTGACCTTTGACCAAAGTGTTTTTCCCTTAGTTTTGTCATAATGGGAGAGAGCTGGTCTGTGCGATCTACCATTCAGGCCATTGTGCCACATTTAGCACCACCATTGTTTTCATACATCACTGGAACTGTTTTTCTGCTTATTATATATTTCCTTTCTTGTTATTTATAAAATGATCCTCGTCTTCATACAAATATTGACCAATACAGTCGTAGACTTTTCCATTCCAGAAACTACACTGAATAATTTAATGCTTGAAATGGCATATTCTCAATAAAATCAGACAATAAATGTACCTAATTATTTGTGGTTTCTTTGTCAGTAGGAAAAATGATCTAATATGAAAAATGAAGGCATTTTTTTCAGTTGATTGTCACTTAGAGGAAGTCTGTATTTTGACAACTGTCACAGAGCTGTAATGGGAGTTTGAATCTTAGCTTCCTGGGCATTAGAGGAGACACGCCATACTCATCGTAGACATCTTTAACAGATACCGTGGCAGATGGAAACCTGGTTTGTCTGAGGTCCCATTAGGCTGTGTCTAAACGTGATGCTTCTATATACACCTGCATTTACACTGAACAAAAATATAAACGCAACATGTAAAGTGTTGGTCTCATGTTTCATGGGCTGAAATAAAAGATCCCAGAAATGTTCCATACGCTCAAAAAGCTTCTCTCAAATTATGTGCACAAATTTGTTTACATCCCTGTTAGTGAGCTTTTCTCCTTTGCCAAGATAATCCATCCGCCTGACAGTTGTGGCATATCAAGAAGCTGATTTAAACCGCATGATCATTACACAGCTGCACCTTGTGCTGGGGACAATAAAAAATCTACTCTAAAATGTGCAGTTTTGTGTTACAACACGATGCCACAGATGTCTCAAGTTGAGGGAGCTTGCAATTGGCCTGGTGACTGCAGGAATGTCTACCAGAGCTGTTGCCAGATCATTTAATGTTCATTTCTCTACAATAGTCACCTCCAACATCGTTTTGGAGAATTTGGCAGTATGTTCAACCGACCTCACAACCGCAGACCATGTGTAACCACGCCAGCCAAGGACCTCCACATCCTGCTTCTTCATCTCCGCTATCATTTGAGACCAGCCACCCGGACGGACAGCTGATGAAACTGGAGTATTTCTGTCTGTAATAAAGCCCTTTGTGGGGGAAAAACTCATTCTGAGTGGCTGGGCCTGGCTCCCAAGTGGGTGAGTCTATGCCGTCCCAGGCCCACCCATGGCTGCATCCTGCCCAGTCATGTGAAATCCATAGATTAGGTCCAACTGAATTAATTTCAATTGACTGATTTCCTTATATCAACTAACTCTGTAAAATCATTGAAGTTGTTGTGTTTAATATTTTTGTTCAGTATAAATGTCTACTGTGTATCCAGATTCCCTTTTCCCGTGCTACATTCAAATGCCAGTATACATTCTACAAGTAGTGGAACAGGCAAAACATGATAACCCCATGTCTGATGACAGTAGCTCTACTGTAGCTAACAAGCCAGCTAACCTCTGTAGCATTGCAAACGGGTTAGCATAACTCGTTTCTAAATACTAGCTAGCATTTTATGAGGCCACCAAACACGTTCCTCACAAGTTAGGAACATATTTTCTCCAACATTATAATGAAAAGGTGCCTCTAGGTCCCAAAACACAAGTTTTCTGGAGACTTGTGGGAGGAATGCCGACTACGCCGCCCACTGGATGCACTTTCGGTATCGTCGTACTCCGATAGCAGAAGTCAAGTGTAGACACTATGCCATGGGGAAAAACTGAGCATAGATTTGACTCATACCATTACTTTACTAAAAACTGTGTGTCTCGAACCTGAACCATTCAAAACATATTTCACCAGAGCTACTGTATATGTGTGGGTATATACAGTGCATTCGGAAAGTATTCAGACCCCCTGACCTTTTCCACATTTTGTTACGTAACAGCCTTATTCTAAAATGTATTAAATTGTTTTTTCCCTTTATCAATCTACACACACTACCCCATAATGACAAAGCAAAAACAGGTTTTTAGAAATGTTTGCATATTTGAAGTATGACATTTACATAAGTATTCAGACCCTTTACTCAGTACTTTACTGAAGCACCTTTGGCAGCGATTACAGCCTTGAGTCTTCTTGGGTATGAAGCTACAAGCTTGGCACATCTATATTTGGGGAGTTTCTCACATTCTTCTCTGCAGATCCTCTCAAGCTCTGTCAGGTTGGATGCGGAGTGTTACGGCTCAGCTATTTTCAGGTTTCTCCAGAGATGTTAAATCGGATTCAAGTCCGGGCTCTGGCCGGGCCACTCAAGGACATTGAGACTTGTCCCGAAGCCACTCCTGTGTTGTCTTGACGGTGTGCTAATGTAACAGTATAATTTTTAAACCGTCCCCTTGCCTATACCCGGGCGCGAACCAGGGACCTTCTGCACACATCAACAACAGTCACCCTCGAAGCATCGTTACCCATCGCGCCACAAAAGCTGCGGCCCTTGCAGAGCAAGGGGAACCACTACTTCAAGGTCTCAGAGCAAGTGACATCACCAATTGAAACGCTATTTAGCGCACACCGCTAACTAAGCTAGCCGTTTCACATCCGTTACACTCACCCCCCTTTTGACCTTCCTCCTTTTCCGCAGCAACCAGTGATCCGGGTCAACAGCATCAATGTAACAGTATAATTTTAAACCGTCCCCTCGCCCATACCCGGGCGCGAACCAGGGACCTTCTGCACACATCAACAACAGTCACCCACGAAGCATCGTTACCCATCGCTCCACAAAAGCCGCGGCCCTTGCAGGGCAAGGGGAACCACTACTTCAAGGTCTCAGAGCAAGTGACGTCACCGATTGAAACGCTATTTAGCGCACACCGCTAACTAAGCGAGCCGTTTCACATCCGTTACACTAAGGGTCATTGTCCTGCTGGAAGGTAAACATTCGCCCCAGACTGAGCACTCTGGAGCAAGTTTTCAATCAAGGATCTCTCTGTACTTTGCTCCGTTAATCTTTCCCTGACTAGTCTCCCAGTCCCCGCCTCTGAAAAATATCCCCACAGCATGATGCTGCCACCACCATGCTTCACCATAGGGAATGTGCCATGTTTCCTCCAGACGCTTGGCTTGCAGGCTAAAGAGTTCAATCTTGGTTTCATCAGACCAGATAATCTTGTTTCTCATGGTCTGAGAGTCCTTTGGTTTGGAGTCCAAATTTGATCATTTTGGTTCCAACCGCAGTGTTTTTGTGAGACGCAGAGTAGGTGAACGGATGATCTCCGCATGTGTGGTTCCCACCGTGAAGCATTGAGGAGGAGGTGTGATGGTGCTTTTCTGGTGAAGCTGTTGGTTATTTATTTAGAATTCAAGGCACACTTAACCAGCATGGCTACCACAGCATTCTGCAGCGATATGCCATCTGATTTATGCTTAGTGGGACTATCATTTGTTTTTCAACAGGACAATGACCCAACACACACCCAGGCTGTGTAAGGGCTATTTTACCAAGAAGGAGAGTGATGGAGTGCTGCATCAGATGACCTGGCCTCCACAATCACCCGACCTCAACACAATTGAGAAGGTATGGGATGAGTTGGCCCGCAGAGTGAAGGAAAAGCAGCCAACAAGTGCTCATCATATGTGGAAACTCCAACAAGAATGTTGGAAAAGCATTCCTCATGAAGCTGGTTGAGAGAATGCCAAGAGTGTTAAAAGCTGTCATCAATGCAAAGGGTGGCTACTTTGAAGAATATAAATTATATTTGGATTTTAACACTTTTTTGGGTTACTACATTATTCCATATGTGTTATTTCATAGTTTTGATGTCTTCACTATTATTCTATAGCAGTAAAAAAAAAATCATTGAATGAGTATATGTGTCCAAAGTTTGACTGGCACTGTATATATATACAGTGGGGCAAAAAAGTATTTAGTCAGACACCAATTGTGCAAGTTCTCCCACTTAAAAAGATGAGAGAGGCCTGTAATTTTCATCATAGGTACACTTCAACTATGACAGACAAAATGAGAAAAAAAAATCCAGAAAATCACATTGTAGGATTTTTAATGAATTGATTTGCAAATTATGGTGGAAAATAAGTTTGGTCACCTACAAACTAGCAAGATTTCTGGCTCTCACAGACCAGTAACTTCTTCTTTAAGAGGCTCCTCTGTCCTCCACTCGTTACCTGTATTAATGGCACCTGTTTGAACTTGTTATCAGTATAAAAGACACCTGTCCCCAACCTCAAACAGTCACACTCCAAACTCCACTATGGCCAAGACCAAAGAGCTGTCAAAGGACACCAGAAACAGACTACGATTTAAAACTGCACATGGAGACAAAGATCGTACTTTATGGAGAACTGTCCTCTGGTCTGATGAAACAAAAATAGAACTGTTTGGCCATAATGACCATCTTTATGTTTGGAGTGAAAAAGGGGGAGGCTTGCAAGCCAAAGAACACCATCCCAACCATGACACACGATGGTGGCAGCATCATGTTGTGGGGGTGCTTTGCTGCAGGAGGGACTGGTGCACTTCACAAAATAGATGGCATCATGAAGGAGGAAAATTATGTGGATATATTGAAGCAACATCTCAAGACATCAGTCAGGAAGTTAAAGCTTGGTCGCAAATCGGTCTTCCAAATGGGTAATGACCCCAAGCATACTTCCAAAGTTGTGGCAAAATGGCTTAAGGACAACAAAGTTATAGGAGTGGCCATCACAAAGCCCTGACCTCAATCCTATAGAAAATGTGTGGGCAGAACTGAAAAAGCGTGTGTGAGCAAGGAGGCCTACAAACCTGACTCAGTTACACCATCTCTGTCAGATGGAATGGGCCAAAATTCATCCAACTTACTGTGGGAAGCTTGTGGAAGTCTACCTGAAACGTTTCACCCAAGCTCAACAATATAAAGGCAATAATACCAATTACTTATTTAGTGTATGTAAACTTCTGATCCACTGGGAATGTGATGAAAGAAATAAAAGCTGAAATAAATCATTCTCTCCACTATTATTCTGACATTTTACATTAAAATAAAGTGGTGATGCTAAGACAATTAATTTTTACTTGGATTAAATTGGAATCGTGAAAAACTGAGTTTGAATGTATTTTGCTAAGGTGTACGTTAACTTCCGACTTCAACTGTATATATACACACACACACATTATTCACGCCCCTTGACTTTTTCCACATTTTGTTGTGTTAAAGCCTGAATATAAAATGGATTGTGGCCTGCATACAATACCCCATAATGTGAAAGTGTAATTGTTTTTCGAAATGTTTACAAATTAATTAAAAGCTGACATTTCATGAGTCAAGACGTATTCATACCCTTTTATGGCAAGCCTAAATAATTTCAGGAGTAAAAATGTGGTTAATTTGCATGGATTCACTATGTGTGCAATAATAGTGTTTAACATGATTTTGAATGTCTTCCTCATCTCTGTACACACTGTAAGGTCCCTCAATTGAGCAATGAATTTCAAACACAGATTCAACCACATACAGTGCCTTGCGAAAGTATTCGGCCCCCTTGAACTTTGCGACCTTTTGCCACATTTCAGGCTTCAAACATAAAGATATAAAACTGTATTTTTTTGTGAAGAATCAACAACAAGTGGGACACAATCATGAAGTGGAACGACATTTATTGGATATTTCAAACTTTTTTAACAAATGAAAAACTGAAAAATTGGGCGTGCAAAATTATTCAGCCCCCTTAAGTTAATACTTTGTAGCGCCACCTTTTGCTGTGATTACAGCTGTGGGGTATGTCTCTATCAGTTTTGCACATCGAGAGACTGACATTGTTTCCCATTCCTCCTTGCAGCTCAGTGAGGTTGGATGGAGAGCATTTGTGAACAGCAGTTTTCAGTTCTTTCCACAGATTCTCGATTGGATTCAGGTCTGGACTTTGACTTGGCCATTCTAACACCTGGATATGTTTATTTTTTAACCATTCCATTGTAGATTTTGCTTTATGTTTTGGATCATTGTCTTGTTGGAAGACAAATCTCCGTCCCAGTCTCAGGTCTTTTGCAGACTCCACCAGGTTTTCTTCCAGAATGGTCCTGTATTTGGCTCCATCCATCTTCCCATCAATTTTAACCATCTTCCCTGTCCCTGCTGAAGAAAAGCAGGCCCAAACCATGATGCTGCCACCACCATGTTTGACAGTGGGGATGGTGTGGTCAGGGTGATGAGCTGTGTTGCTTTTACGCCAAACATAACGTTTTGCATTGTTGCCAAAAAGTTCAATTTTGGTTTCATCTGACCAGAGCACCTTCTTCCACATGTTTGGTGTGTCTCCCTAGGTGGCTTGTGGCAAATTTTAAACGACACTTTTTATGGATATCTTTAAGAAATGGCTTTCTTCTTGACACTCTTCCATAAAGGCCAGATTTGTGCAATATACGACTGATTGTTGTCCTATGGACAGAGTCTCCCACCTCAGCTGTAGATCTCTGCAGTTCATCCAGAGTGATCATGGGCCTCTTGGCTGCATCTCTGATCAGTCTTCTCCTTGTATGAGCTGAAAGTTTAGAGGGACGGCCAGGTCTTGGTAGATTTGCAGTGGTCTGATACTCCTTCCATTTCAATATTATCGCTTGCACAGTGCTCCTTGGGATGTTTAAAGCTTGGGAAATCTTTTTGTATCCAAATCCGGCTTTAAACTTCTTCACAACAGTATCTCGGACCTGCCTGGTGTGTTCCTTGTTCTTCATGATGCTCCTTGCGCTTTTAACGGACCTCTGAGACTATCACAGTGCAGGTGCATTTATACGGAGACTTGATTACACACAGGTGGATTGTATTTATCATCATTAGTCATTTAGGTCAACATTGGATCATTCAGAGATCCTCACTGAACTTCTGGAGAGAGTTTGCTGCACTGAAAGTAAAGGGGCTGAATAATTTTGCACGCCCAATTTTTCAGTGTTTGATTTGTTGAAATTTCCAATAAAAGTCGTTCCACTTCATGATTGTGTCCCACTTGTTGTTGATTCTTCACAAAAAAATACAGTTTTATATCTTTATGTTTGAAGCCTGAAATGTGGCAAAAGGTCGCAAAGTTCAAGGGGGCCGAATACTTTCGCAAGGCACTGTAGACCAGGGAGGTTTTCCAATGCCTTGACAAAGGGCACCTATTAGTAGATGGGTAAACATAAAAAGCAGACATTGATTATCCTTTTGAGCATGGTGAAATTATTAATTACAATTTGGATGGTGTGTCAATACACCTAGTCACTCCAAAGATACAGGCGTCCTTCCTAACTCAGTTGCTGGGGAGGAGGGAAAACGCTCAGGGATTTCACCATGAGGTCAATGGTGACTTTAAAACATGGCTGTGATAGGAGAAAATGAGGATGGATCAACTACATTGCAGTTACACCACAATACTAACCTACCTGACAGAGGGAAAAGAAGGAAGCCTGTACAGAATAAAAAATATTTCAAAACATGCATCCTGTTTGCAAAAAAGCACTAAAGTAATACTGCAAAAATTTGGCAAAGCAATGAACTTTTTATCCTGAATACAAAGTGTTGTGTTTGGGCAAATCCAACGCAACATATTTCTGAGTACCACTCTCCATATTTTCAAGCATAGTGGTGACTGCATCATGTTAGGGGTAGGCTTGTAATCATTAAAGACTGGGAAGTTTTTCAGGATAAAAGAGAAACTGGATGGAGCTAAGCAAAGGCAAAATCCTAGAGGAAAATCGGGTTCAGTCTGCTTTCCACCAGACACTGGGAGATGTATTCACCTTTCAGCATGACAATAACTTGAAACAGCTACACTGGAGTTGCTTACCAAGAAGACAGTGAATTTTCCTGAGTGGTGAAGTTACAGTTTGACTAAAATCTACTTGAAAATCTATGGTAAGACCTGGAAATGGTTGTGTAGCAATGATCAACAACCAATACGACTGAGTTTTATGAAAATAATAATGGCAAATGTTGCACAATACAGGTATCGCAATCATGGGTTTGAATACTTATGTAAATTAGATCATTCTGTATTTCATGTTCAATACATTTGTAAAAATGTCTAAAGACATATTTTCACTTTGTCAGTATGGGGTATTTTGTGTAGATGGGTGAGAAAATATATTTAATACCTTTTTTATTCAGGCTGTAACACAACAAAATGTGGAATAAATCAAGGGGTACAAATATATTTAGAAGGCACTGTATATATAATAATTAGTGTGCTTGACAGCAAGAACAGTAGGCTGGGTTACTGTTATTTCTCATCCTTTTTTATTATTCCACTTCATCCCAATTTTGCTGGTGGAACTACAGTGCCTTGCAGAAGTATTCATCCCCCTTGGCGTTTTTCCTATTTTGTTGCATTACAACCTGTAATTTAAATTGATTTTTAATTGAATTTCATAAAATGGACATACACAAAATAGTCCAAATTGGTGAAGTGAAATGGTAAAAATACCTTGTTTCAAAGAAAAATTCAAAAAATATAAATTGAAAAGTGGTGCATGCATATGTGTTCACACCTTTTGCTTGGAAGCCCCTAAATAAGATCTGGTGCAACCAAGTACCTTCAGAAGTCACATAATTAGTTGGATTGCACAGGGGTATACTTTATTTAAGTGTCACATGATCTGTCACATGATCTCAGTAAATATACCCCTGTTCTGAAAGGCCCCAGAGCAACACCACTAAGCAAGAGGCACCACCAAACAAGCGGCACCATGAAAACCAAGGAGCACACCAAACAAGTCAGGGAGTTGTGGAGAAGTACAGATTAGGGTTGGGTTATAAAAAAATATCCAAAACTTTGAACATCCTACGGAGCACCATTAAATCCATGATTAAAAATGTTAAGAATATGGCACCACAACAAACCTGCCACAATAAAACTTCATTTGCATCTTCAAAGTGGTAGGCATGTTGAGTAAAACAAATGATACAAACCCCCCAAAAACGTATTTTAATTCCAGGTTGTAAGGCAACAAAATAGGAAACATGGCAAGGAGGGTGAATACTTTTACAAGCCACTGTACGTATTTGAAATCAAATATACCTACTGTAACAACGTGTGTGTCGGTGGCAGGGAAGTCAGCCACAGGAGAATCGGACTTGGTATAAATGGAGTCGTTTAATAAACTTTAATAAACTCCAAAACCAAAAATACAACATAAATAAAAGTGGGTACAAGAACCCATCGCGCACCAATACATAATACTCGAACAAACAATCTCCGACAAGGACATGATGGGAAACAGAGGGTTAAATACACCACATGTAATTGATGGGATTGGAACCAGGTGTGAAGGAAGACAAGACAAAACCAATGGAAAATGAGAAGTGGATCAGTGATGGTTAGAAGATCGGTGACGTCGACCGCCGAACACCGCCCCAACAAGGAGAGGGACAGACTTCGGCCGAAGTCGTGACACCTACTTGTCTTTAAAAATAAATTACAAGAGGCTATTCATTTTTGTCGGCATTCATGTGTTATGTTCTATGTTGATTGTCAGTTATAAAAGTGAGAATAGACTATATTGAAATGTCTGTTAGCTTAATTATTTATTAATTTTAGTAGTGTGCATAAGCAGCTAGGAAGAGATGGTAAGGGGACTCTCATTAGCCCTTAAAAGTAAAATATCTTGCCTATGTATTGCATGATGACAAGTGTCAGCAACAAGTGTCAGCCTCAACCACCTTTAGATTTGTATTCAAGGTGGGATACCTTGGAAAATTAATTGTTATAGTTAACATTTTTCAAACCCCCTGCACTTGGGAAACATACCCCCCTGCAAGTCTTTAAAGGCATTGTTCATCCACATTAATTAATGTTATTTTATATTTTTCTTTCCAAAATTCTTAGTGCTCTAATCTCTCAGTGTTCATCTCAAAGTACACCAGATTAATGCATGTAGCTGCTGAAATCAAATTGTTCTTCTCTGGGGGAGGATTCCCCCATACACCTCTACTACAGTTCCACCTCTGGCTTTGGGCTAAACCTCCAATGTCTTCAAATCTTGGAAACGCCCCTGGAAATATGATAGAAATATTATAAACCATGGTCATATTTACCTATATGAAGCCTATAAAAATACATACATAAGATGCATAGACTACTACAGTATTCATCGTTGTGCTTTTGGCAGTAGTTATGGGAAAAAAATGTTACCCCTCCCCTCAAGGTTACAGAAAATGAACTCTTATTACGAAGCACTCCTGCGCTCTGGATATCACTGAATCCCATTCATGCTGGATGGTGTAGCCCAGTTGTTTCCAATCTGTGTTCCGGGGTATTGTAGGTCGTCTGTGACTATTTTAGATGTTTTATAATAAAAAAATGAATTCTAATAACAGTTGGGATTATTAATGTTATTATAAGAAATTGTATTTTACTTTTCACAATCAAAATTGTGTTACATTCATTTCAAAAAAATTAACTGCTAAGATATTTTATGTAAAAAAAAAATATATACGAATCCCCGATCTTTTGATAGCGATTTGGTGGTCCCCGGAACGGAACATTTTGGGAACCTCTGGTGTAGCCTAGATTTACAGCCATACGCGCAAGAGGAGTATACGTGAACCATATGCCAGGGGAGCAGACCTTTCTCTCGGCAGTAATTCGGTTATTTTTGCGTCTGTTGTGTTATTACTAAAGTAGGTTACCTACATTTAAGTTAATTGTACTGTAGCAAAAAGAATGGGCTGCGCAATATCAGGACTGGCACCGAAAACACTTGGAGAGACAAAAACGGAAGAAGAGGTTGCGCATCTCAACGAGAAGCAAATCCAGATGATCAAAGAGTCCTGGAAAGTTATCCAGGAGGACATTGCGAAAGTTGGAATTATTATGTTCGTCAGGTGAGATGTTTTGAATAGTTTTGTTTTAGTTATTTGTAAGCAAGTTAGATATTCGCTTTATCAGACTGAACATTTTCATAATACACATCTCGCACATAGAAAGGCAAAACTCTTCAACACTATTGCTCTCAACTTCAAATAACAGAGATAAATACATTCCAGAAATGATTGAATAAATTGGCAAGAACAAAGACAGTTTGACCGTAGGGACTGCATGATACTGTAAGTGACTAATGCTACGTTTATTATCATTCATGACGTATTTGTATTTAATATGGATCCCCATTACAGCTACTCTACATTGTGTCCAGCAAAATTAAGGCAGTTATACGAAATTAAAAACATGACAATAAATACATTCATTATTCACAACACACTATCTGTGTGCCCTCAGGCCCATACATGACTATAAATTAAAGAATATGCCTAACTTCACATTACTCAAACTGTTATTACACAGTAGTTATTTGTCTATGTGTGTTAATTATAGCTGCCATACATATGACTTTGTGGAAACAGTAGGATCAAAATGTAGGATCAACACATTATAATTGTTATATTGTATGAGAATTAAGCCCCATCATCCTAATAAAATTATGTCACTCCTTGTGCTGCCAAAAAGCTCTCAAGGCATTTTAGGGAGAGACATTATTTGGCTCAATGATTGAATGTGACTGTGACATTGTGCCTAACCTCTGCTCACAAGCAAGCAACTGTACATAGTCATATTCTTTAACCTCTGCCACATCCTTCTGCCTTGGGGCTTGGAGACTTTCATGAAGGGGTTGGAGGGTGTTGCCTCCCTCCCATCATCCAACATTACATCTCAATGTTGCATAACAAATATACAGCACCAGTCTTCTTCCCATCTACTGACAAACAAAGACATTCACAGCAAAGAAAACACATTGCAACGAGCACAATGGCCAGCCTTTGAAATGTAATAGCTCGCAGACAGAGAAAAAAAACATGAATATTGAGTGCACAATGCATTCCTAGTTTGGTGCTAATGTAGTCAGACATTATGGCTGTTAGTGGAGAGAGATGGAGAGAGAGAGACCACCAGGCACAGCACAGCAGATGGCTTCAAGCCCAATCAGGGCAATGTGTCTGGCCTGGAGGAGATCCAGAGAGTTGAAGAGATTGACCTTAGCGTGTTGGCCTGGGACCACTGGGGCCTTCCTTGGTTTAAGGTCACTTTAAGGCCCCTAGAAACAAAGGCTGACCTCGGGTTATCAGCAAGGCTGTCCTCAGGTTAACAGCATGCACATTCAATTAAGGCAGCACTGTGAAGACTCCACCTTGTTGCCCTCCTCTGCTCTGTGTACTACTAGACCAAGAGTGTCTCACCAGGGAATGTATTTCCTATAAGCTGACAGTGGAAATGTAATTGATGGACTGTACAGATCATGCTGTGTGTATGCTATGTGAGGAAATGTAAACTCTTCTATCAAAGGCGAGCCTTTGAAATACCTACTGCATATGAGAGAGCAGGAATTAGAATTCCACTTCCACTTCAAACCCCTCAAGTACAGGGAATACACTGTAGATCAAAGTGTCGAGCTCTTGAACCGTGGTTTTCTGTGTGTGGGAGAAAACGAGACCAGGGTCATTTCCTCTGTGCTCTCACATCAGTGAGGTGTGGTATGAATTACATTGTGCCTATAAAGTGAGAATGACATTCACAGTAAAGAATATGTCCTCTAACAGCTTTGCCCGGAATAGGACTCATCTCGAAATCCACTTATCTTGACATCCATTTCACCTAGCCACAGAACTGTACAATTTATTCAGGTCTGCATTCAGTGCAGCATATGTCCAGAAAATGTTTATTTTTTCTTCAGCATGTATTACTTTGCTTCCCTGTTCATACTTTGTCATTCACTGTTGTTCTTTAACAGTTCTAGTAATTGTGGCATAATTCCCTATCATTCATGTGTCAAATTAAGTCCCCTGAGACATATCACTTATAGTACACGTTTTATTATCAGCCAAAATGCATTAAAAAACATTCATTTTTAATGCAAGAACATAGCCACCATTCAGAGAGACCTATTTTGAAATCACCCCACATCTCTTCTCTGCTCCTATTCATTTATTTCAAGGGCCTTGTGTTTCTGACAGTAGCAATGGACTGAGATACAACTCTGAGTGTAAATAAGGTTCTCTCCCTCACACACAGAGGCAGCAAAAGGTGCAAATCAAAGTGTATGTGCAAAGCTCTTATACCTCACTTCATAAAATGACTGACGAGAGGGATGAGGGAAAACACAAAAAAAGAGGAGATGATTGGTTGATTACTATGAACATAATTAGCATTATAAAGCCAAGTAATTCATGTATGGTTCCTTTAGATCCTACGGAGCTTTAATGGTATATTCCATAAATGGTGATGTATACATTTATGGAACTCACAGCAGGGTGTGTGTTTACTGATTTCGTGACTATATTTAAGGTAGACACCTCTGCTGGAAATGCTCACTGATAGTATTGCAACATTAGTTAAATATCTTGTTAAAAGGACCAATGAAGCCATTTTTATCTCAATATAAAATTATTTCTGGGTAACAATTAAGTACCTTACTGTGATTGTTTTCAATTAAAAATGGTCAAAAATAAACAAAAACTTCTATTTAATTTCTCAAGCAAGACTTTTTATAGGACTTTCTGGGAGTGGTCTGAGTGGGGAAGGGGAATCTGAAAACTGTCTGTCATTAGCAGAGAAGTTTGGAACTTTCTTTCTTATTGCTCTATTAAATAAGTTACCGCATGGTGATGTCACCAGGCAGACCAAAACTCCAGCCAATCAAAACAGGCAACAATTTCCGGTGGTCATTTCAAACAGCTCTTACACTAAACAGACATTATCATAATTTTCACAATTTGATAGTAACCTCAGTGTGGAAATATATATAAAACAGAGGAAAATCACATTTTTGACTGCACGCGTAAAAAATGAAACGATTTACTAAGTCTGAATCAGGCCCAAAATGCATAAAATAAAATAGAAAAATCAAACGAACAATCAGATCTCAGAGATTTTCGTAAAATCACTGTGTGGATGAGATGTGATGACTTTAAACAAAGAAGATATTGACAAGGATAGAGACAGGCATGGCTTAACTAGAGGACCATATCAACACTTACATTATAAAAAAAACAGTGGATGACTTTTAAGACCTTATTTACTTGCTTGAACTCTATTACGTAGTCAGTGGGAGAATTTGGAGGAGGGATGTTTGTGTGTGGGCATGAATACGTCAGTTTGGTTAAGGCAGGCTTAATGAAGCTGGCTCTTGTAGGCTCATGTCTGTTGTCTTGGTAACAGGTTATTTGAGACCCATCCAGAATGCAAGGATGTATTCTTCCTGTTCCGAGACGTGGAGGACCTTGAGATGTTACGAACCAGCCGGGAGCTCAGGTCACATGGCCTACGGTCAGTCGCCACACCACAACACTGTACAACTCTTAAGTTCAATACACTACAGCCGGTGTGCCACAGAGGGAATGGTATTTTTATATATTTTTTTTTTACATATATCTCACAATGTACCATCACTGATTACATTGAAGCAAACTAATACTGTAGAGAATAATTTTCCTATTTCAAAGATCTGTCAACACTGTTTGTGTCCCTATATGAGATTATCATTATCTGGCTAGCTATTATCAGGTCTGCTGCCAGTGAAGAACACACTTATCTTCCACATGCAGCTCCCAATGGTGTGTTTTCTCCATTCTGTTGTGTCACTGGGGTATGCTGAGCCTCTTAGTTTTTCTCCCCACAAAAGGCCAATAAACCTAATTAAGCCTGAGGACTCCACTTAATCAAAGGTATGAAGGCTACAGTGGCATTACAGGAGACAGACATGGATATGTACACTACATCTCCACACGGCCCTTCCGAGCTTATACTCCCAGGAAAAGGCCAAGTGCCCCTCAAATCACTTGCACAGGCATTAGTGCAAAAAGTCCTCACCGGCCCCCAGAGGGAGTACACCCATTTATTATTCTTGTGCATATTTATTTTTCTGCATAAACTCTCCATAACATGCTCTTTGGCGTAAAATACAGGCCTACGGGCAACAACGGAACCATGTTCAGTTTCAGCGTTTAATGTCGGAGAACAATTGTTGAAAGAGGATAAACTATGACTAAATTAAGTGCCCGCTGTATGATCAAATGATGGTGATCATCAAGGTCATCAAGGTGTGCCTGTGGGTCCTAATATCCAGGCCTGTGTTTCCTCTCAGAGTAATGTCCTTCATTGAGAAAAGTGTGGCCAGATTGGACCAGCTGGAGAGACTAGATGTTCTGGCTGTGGAGCTAGGGATGAGCCATTACCATTACAACGCCCCACCCAAATACTACAGCGTAAGACACACACACTGACGATGCATCTTAAGCAAAGTTAGAGTTTGCATTTTTGGGGGGATACATGTATACATCCCTATTCTGGTGTGATTTCTTTCCAGTATGTAGGAGCAGAATTCATCTGTGCTGTCCAACCCATTCTCAAAGAGAGATGGACCCCTGAACTTGAGGAGGCATGGAAGGTACACATTTCAGTCTTTCTTGGCGCCCCCTGTGATTTAATATGTGGGTGTCAATCACATGCTCTTCTAGGAATTCACCCAGTATAAATATCCAGCAGAATGCGTTGAATTGGTATAATCAAGTGTGTAACCAATTATTGTCCAAGAGGTCCCTTGGCTTTCTGCTGTGCCAGAGTTATTCACATCCAATGATTCATGTCAAGATGGAGATTATCACCAGTGGATGAGATAGGTTGACTGACATGAAAATTTCAATTAACCAGAAATGACCATATTATGGAACCAGTGCATGGTTCTGTCACATCATGTAACCCTGCTTTACATAACTAACAAAGTATTTTATCATACACTCTTAAGTAAAATATACATTTCAGTACAATGAAAAACTGCGCTGTGCGTGCTACTGTGCATGATGTGAATAATGTTGTTTTTTCGATAGTCACTGTGTTTTCTAATTCTAGTTTTCTAATTAGTTTTATGGGTTACATGACTCCATGAAAACAATGGATAATTTTACCGAGTGAACTAGCCTGGCTATTATAAATAAAATAAAATGAAATGAGTGAATGAAGATCTGTATTTTATCATAAATGTTCCATTGAAACTGTCTGTACTTGACTCTAGTGGATTCATGGAGAACTACCATTAACTCCAACCTTGAGTTACCTCAGGTTCGTTCAGCCATTCCTATGGGGTAAATGAGTTACCTCAGGTTCGTTCAGCCATTCCTATGGGGTAAATGAGTTACCTCAGGTTCGTTCAGCCATTCCTATGGGGTAAATGAGTTACCTCAGGTTCGTTCAGCCATTCCTATGGGGTAAATTAATGGGTAAGAATGGGGTTTAGGGATAAACGCCAAAAATAAGGTCTGAGGTTAACACAGGAGATCTTATACGTTTTGATCTATAAGATAATATCAGTCAGTTAACATGACCTTTATGAATTATGAAGACTATGTGCTTGTTTTGAATACATAAATGCTTTTTAAAAAAAATCAAAGGGTAGCCTTCCACAAGCTTCCCACAAAAGGGACGTTAGCTAATGAAGATGATCTCATAGAACAACATGTACAAGATCTCCATAAGCCTGTGTTTACCACAGACCTTCGGACTTTGACCCCACGCACAGTGGAGGATGGTTAGAGTGGCCCAAAAAAAATCTCCAAGGATCACAGCTGGAGAATTGCAGGCGTTAGTTGGGTCTTCGGTTCATAAAGTCTCCAAAACTACGATCAGACACCACCTACGTAACCACAAGTTGTTTGGGAGGGTTGCCATAAAAAATCCTTTGCTGTCAAACAACAAACTCAAGCGCCTAGTTTGCCAAACATTACTGGAACTTTCAATGGGACCGGGTTCTATGGTCAGATGAGTCCAAAATAGAGCTTTTTGGAAACAAACACCAAAGGTGGGTTTGGCATAGACAGAAAGATATCCATGCAGAAAAGTACCTCATCCCCACTGTGAAGTATGGTGGTGGTTCTTTGATGTTGTGGGGCTGTTTTTCTTCCAAAGGCCCTGGACAACTTGTTAGGATACATGGTATCATGGACTCCAAGTATCAGCAGATATTAAATCAAAACCTGACTGCCTCTTCTAGGAAGCTTAAACTGGGCCTTGATTGGATCTTCCAGCAGAACAATGAACCAAAGCACACCTCAAAATCAACACAAAAATGGTTCACTGACCACAGAATCAAGGTTTTGCCATGGCCATCCCAGTCCCCTGACCTAAACCCCATAGAAAACATGTGGGATGAGCTGAAGAGGAGAGTTCACGAGCTTGGACCTCGACTCTGAAGGATCTGGAGAGATTCTGGATGGAGGAATGGTCTCAGATCCCTTGCCCTGTGTTCTCCAACCTCATTACCCATTTTAGGAGATGACTCAGAGCTGTTATCTTGGCAAAGGGAGGTTTCACTAAGTATTGAATGAAGGGGTGCCAATAATTGTGGCACACATATGTTTGAGAAAAATATTTGTTTTATGGTTAGAAATTAATTTCTTTCAATTATTTTACTTTAATTGAACGTTTGATTTCTGTGAATATTTTGAATGAAAGACCAAGAGGATAACCAAAATGTTTTTTTTACAGCCTGTTTTGCTCACATTTACAAAGGGTGCCAATATTAGTGGAGGGCACTGTATTCATACCCTTTGACTTATTTCACATTTTGTTGTGTTACAGCCTAAATTCTAAATGGATAAAATAAATAAACACACACAAACACACAATACCCCATAATGACAAAGTGAAAACGTGTTTTTAGATAAATACAGAAATATCGAATTTACTTAAGTATTCACACCCGTGTCAATACTTTGTAGAAGCACCTATGGCAATGATTACAGCGGTGAGTCTTTCTGGGTAAGTATATAAGAATTTTCCACACCTGGATGGCGCAACATTTGCCATTATTCTTTTCAAATTTCTTCAAACTCCATCAAATTGGTTGTTGATCATTGCTACACAACCATTTTCAGATCTTGCCATAGATTTGAGTCAAAACTGTAACTCGGCCACTCAGGAACATTCAGTCTTCTTGGTAGGCAACTCAAGTGTAGATTTGGCCTTGTATTTTAGGTTATTGTCTTGCTGAAAGGGGAATCCATCTCCCAGTGTCTGGTGGAAAGCAGACTGAACCCGGTTTTCCTTTAGGATTTTGCCTGTGCTTAGTTCCATTGTTTATTTTTATCCTGAAAAACTTCCAGTCCTTAACGATTACAAGCATACCCATAGCACGATGCAGCCACCACTATGTTTGAAAATATGGAGAGTAATGTATTGGATTTGCCCCAAATATAACACTTTGTAGTCAGGCCACAAAGTGAATTGCTTAGCCACATTTTTTGCAGTATTACTTTAGGGCCTTGTGGAGAACAGGATGCATGTTTTGGAATATTTTATTCTGTACAGGTATCGTTCTTTTCACTCTGTCAATTAGGTTAGTATTGTGGAGAATCCATCCAGTTTTTCTATCACAGCAATTAAACTAACTGTTTTAACGTCACCATTAGCCTGATGGTAAAATCCCTGAGCTGTTTCCTTCCTCTCTAGAAACTGAGTTAGGAAGGACACCTGTATCTTTGTAGTGACTGGGTGTATTGATACAACAGCCAAAGTATAATTAATAACTCCACCATCTTTTTTTTTTACCCATCTGCCAATAGGCTTCCCTTCTTTGCAAGGCATTGGAAAACGTCCCTGGTCTTTGTGGTTCAAATCCAGTGCTCGACTGAGGGACCTTACAGATAATTATATGTGTGGGGTACAACGATGAGGTAGTCATTAAAAAATATTTTTAAACACTTTTTTTGCACACAGTCAGTCCATGCAACTTGTGCCTTGTTAATTAAACACATTTATACTCCTGAACTTGCCATATCAAAGGGATGGAATACTTATTGACTTAAGACATTTCAGCTTTTCAATTATGGGATATTGTAGGTCATTGACAAAAACATCTCAATTTAATCCATTTTTAAAATCAGGCTGTAACACAACAAAATATGGGAAAAGTCAAAGGGTGGGAATACTTTGGAACAGATTTCCAAAATTAATAAACTCACCAGTTGGGGGAACCCTGCATTCAGACACCTTGATTCGAATTCTACATTATTACAGGTATCCTCATAATTCCTTGTGTGTTTGTGAACCAGACCCTGTTCCTGTACCTGAGCAGGCTTATGAAGCAGGGCTACCAGGAGGAGACAAGCAGACATCACCATGAGGCAGCATCCTGCAAGGAAAGGCCAGAGAAGAGGAACACACCCAGATGAGAGGCCTGGTTATGGCTGGCCTCCACCCAGAGACTGTTGAGCATAGCACAAAAATGTGGCACGTGGCTTTTAGCTGTGTATATAGTGTATTTATCGCTTACAGTATTCATTTTCTACATACAGTTGAAGTTGGAAGTTTATATACACTTAGGTTGGAATAGTTTTTCAACCACTCCACAAATTCCTTGTTAACAAACTAGAGTTTTGGCAAGTCGGTTAGGACATCTACTTTGTGCATGACAAGTAATTTTTCCAACAATAGTTTACAGATTATTTCACTTATATTTCACTGTATCACAATTCCAGTGGGTCAGAAGTTTACATACACTAAGTTGACTGTGCCTTGAAACAGCTTGGAAAATTGTAGACCTCCACAAGTCTGGTCCAACGCCTAAAGGTACCATGTTCATCTGTACAAACAATAGTACGCAAGTATACACACCATGGGACCACTCAGCCGTCATACCGCTCAGGCAGGAGATGCGTTCTGTCTCCTAGAGATGAACGTACTTTGGTGCGAAAAGTGCAAAT
This sequence comes from Oncorhynchus masou masou, assembly GCF_036934945.1. Taxonomy (NCBI): domain Eukaryota; kingdom Metazoa; phylum Chordata; class Actinopteri; order Salmoniformes; family Salmonidae; genus Oncorhynchus; species Oncorhynchus masou. The sequence continues at coordinate 31,726,982 of NC_088243.1, read as the reverse complement.
CAATCCCAGAACACCAGCAAAGGACCTTGTGAAGATGCTGGAGGAAACCGGTACAAAGTATCTATATCCACAGTAAAACGAGTCCTATATCGACATAACCTGAAAGGCCGCTCAGCAAGGAAGAAGTCACTGCTCCAAAACCGCCATAAAAAAAGCCAGACTACGATTTAAAACTACACATGGAGACAAAGATCGTACTTTTTGGAGAACTGTCCTCTGGTCTGATGAAACAAAACTAGAACTGTTTGGCCATAATGACCATCTTTATGTTTGGAGGAAAAAGGGGGAGGCTTGCGAGCCAAAGAACACCATCCCAACCATGATGCACGATGGTGGCAGCATCATGTTGTGGGAGTGCTTTGCTGAAGGAGGGACTGGTGCACTTCACAAAATAGATGGCATCATGAGGGAGGAAAATTATGTGGATATATTGAAGCAACATCAGTCAGGAAGTTAAAGCTTGGTTGCAAATGGGTCTTCCAAATGAACAATGAACCCAAGCATACTTCCAAAGTTATAGTAAAATGGCTTCAGGATAACAAAGTCAAGGTACTGGAGTTGCCATTACAAAGCCCTGATCTCAATTCTATAGAAAATTTGTGTGCAGAACTGAAAAAGTGTGTGCGAGCAAGGAGGCCTACAAACCTAACTCAGTTACACCAGCTGCGCCAGGAGGAATGGGACAAAATTCACCCAACTTATTGTGGGAAGCTTGTGGAAGGCTACCTGAAACGTTTGACCCAAGTTAAACAATTTAACTTTTTATGGCTGCCCTCCCGCTAACGGGATAATTGTCATCAACAACCGCTGAATTGCATAGCGCCACATTCAAATAATATTACTAAAAATATGTATATTCATGAAATCACAAGTGCAATATAGCAAAACACAGCTTAGCCTTTTGTTAATCTACCTGTCTTGTCAGATTTTGAAAATATGCTTTACAGCGAAAGCAATCCAAGCATTTGTGTAAGTTTATCGATCGCTCGACAAAACATTATGTACACCTAGCATCAATTAGCTTGGTCACGAAAATCTGAAAAGCAATCAAATTAATCGTTTACCTTTGATGATCTTCGGATGTTTTCACTCACGAGACTCCCAGTTACACAATAAATGTTCCTTTTGCTCCATAAAGATTATTTTTATATCCAAAATACCTCAGTTTGTTTGGTGCGTTATGTTCAGAAATCCACAGGAAAGAGCGGTCACGACAACGCAGACAAATTCCAAATAGTATCCGTAATGTCCACAGAAACATGTTGAACGTTGTTTTTAAAATATATAATAGATAATATATCAATCACAACTGTCTTTTTCAGTCAGAGAGGGAAAGGCAATGGCTGCCCAAACTCTGTTACGCATACAAAACGCAGCTGGCACCCGGCCATACAATGACGATATCTTTCTCGCTCATTTTTCAAAATAAAAGCCTGAAACTATGTCTAAAGACCGTTGACACCTTGAGGAAGCGATAGGAAAAGGAATCTGGTTGATAATGGAGCAAAGGCAGGCTATGGAGCATGGAGTTTTCAAACTAGAAGCTAATTCCTGGTTAGATTTTCATCAGAGTTTCACCTGCAATATCAGTTCTGTTATACCCACAGACAATATTTTGACAGTTTTGGAAACTTTAGTGTTTCCTATCCAATACTAATAATAATATGCATATATTAACAAGACTGAGGAGCAGGCCGTTTAGTATGGGCAACTTATTCATTCAAGCTATTCAATACTGCTCCCCAGCCATAAGAAGTTAAAGGCAATGTTACCAAATACGAATTGTAAACTTCTGACCCACTGGGAATGTCATGAAAGAAATAAAAGCTGAAATAAATCACTCTACTATTATTCTGACATTTCACATTCTTAAAATAAAGTCATCATCCTAACTGACCTAAGACAGGGAATTTTTACTAGGATTAAATGCCAGGAACTGTGAAAAAATGAGTTTAAATGTATTTGGCCAAGGTGTATGTAAACTTCCAACTTCAACTGTAGCTCGTGTTATCAGCCTACAATGTAAAGTTAAACGGCGTATTCCTTATTTCAACAAATCGCTGCCAGATTGATATTTATTCCAACAAAGCACTTTCTCATTTTACAGTAACAATTTGTATTCCTCATCAATGACATTGTGATAAACAATGACATGACATCATTCATCTGACATGTGTTAAAAGCTGCAGCTGTGTGTCATTCACTGGAAAGTAATTATAATCCTTAACGATAATTATCATGGTTAGGTTTACACCCAGTAAGGAAAACCAAGCCTGTTGATTAAAAACTAAATTTATCAAGTACAAGGTTCTCTCTGTATCCATAAATCAAATATGCCTTTCAGCCACCAGTAAATATACTATATTATTCACAAGTTTCTAAATAATTTTCCCTTCACTCAATCTTCCATCACATGGCAATTACATCCTACAAATTAAGAGGCTGCAGCTTTTCTGCATTTGAATTGATAATACAACAGTACAATAGAGGCCTTACAATGTGTCAGCTAACTTTTGGATCCTCGCTTTACAGCTTAGCTTACAACTATGAATTTACCACCTTCATTAAGTGGACACATGAGTGACGAAGAACTAATTGGACCAATAAGGAACTCACCCATTTAATAATTTCTTCTTAAGTAAAAACAAAAACAATTCTGTATCTCACTTTCCACCATAAACTATAATAATCTAACATTTTCCGAATGGCAAAAGAAACATTCAGCCCCAACCCTAACAAATGCATGTGGCAGCTTCACTCGTAGTTAGTATATAGTTACACATTTAATCATCTATCCATAAATGGTTAAGACAAGGTCCGGTTGGAAAGTAAATCAGAACTTTAGTGAACATGTAATCAAATTGATGCATGCAAACCGAACTGACTAAATAGGTAGTTAAAATTAAAACGATTTGAAAGGCATTTTATCAACACGCTCCATCCTTTCCGTGACTACATAAACGATGCAGCTCTCTGTGTAACTTGGATCCAGGCCAGAGATGTTGACATGGGGGTGGGGGTGGGGGTTGGTCTAAAAAGGCAGCTCACTTATAGTATCCTCTGAGTGTTAAACTCCTCAGCTCTCCCTTCATCCCTATAGACCGATACCATTCACTGGCCAGGGAGGAGACACTGCTGTGTAAACAATGGCATGATGTCAAAGCAGTCCCCAGGTGGAAGATTGTGGGCCGCAGCCAGCAGCAGGAAGGATGGGTGTTGAGATGATAGTTAAGAGTGTTTCGAGGTGGTACAGGCAAGTCTGGGTTCCGCCAGTATGCTATGAAAGAGTCTGTTGCTCATTGGGTGGCTTTGGTTTTCTTGCTTTTGCTTTTCTTGTCTTTCTTCTTAAGGCCGTCCATATGTGCTCTCAGGAGGTTAGAGTATGCCTGACAAGTTGAAAAGAGAGAGAGCAGACAAGAGGAGTTTGTCAAGAGGAACGAGTTTAAATTATTTGCTAAATCATTTTTAGCATTACATAGATCTAGTCAAACAAGATAATGTGCATTCAGTGCTCCAGTGATGCATTTGTTACAAAAACCATACCACTGTCAGTACCTACCATCTGGAACTTGATTACTTCTTTGGTGCTAACCTGGCGATAAAAGGAAAACTGATTAGCACTACTGTCTGCAAGGTATAGCAAATCATATGGATTTATTTCAACAGCGAAGTTAGAGTTCAACATCATAGTAGCCTCAAAGCTAATCACTAAGCTAAGGATCCTGGGACGAAACACCTCTCTCTGCAACTGGATCCTGGACTTCCTGACGGGCCGCACCCAGATGGTGAGGGTAGGCAGCAACACATCTGCCACGCTGATCCTCAATACTGGAGGTCCCCAGGGGAGCGTGCTCAGTCCCCTCCTGTACCCCCTGTTCACCCAAGACTGCATGGCCAAGCACGACTCCAACACCATCCTTAAGTTTGCAGACGACACAACAGTGGCTGCCTGCCATACAGGACTTCTACACCAGGCAGTGTCAAAGGAAGGCCCTTAACTGTCAAAGACCCCAGCCACCCCAATCATAGACTGTTCCCTCTACTACCGCATGGTAGGCGGTACCGGAGTGCCAAGTCTAGGACAAAAAGGCTTCTCAACAGTTTTTACCCCCAAGCCATAAGACTCCTGAACAGGTAATCAAATGGCTACCTGGACTATTTGCATTGTGTGCCCCCCCCCCCAACCCCTATTTTTACACTGCTGCTACGCTCTGTTTATCATATATGCATAGTCACTTTAACTATACATTCATGTACAAACTACATAAAATTGGGCCGACCAACCAGTGCTCCCGCACATTGGCTAACTGGGCTATCTGCATTGTCCCACCCACCAACCCCTATTTTACACTACTGCTACTCTCTATTCATCATATATGCATAGTCACTTTAACCATATCTACATGTACATACTACCTCAATCAGCCTGACTAACTGGTGTCTGTATGTAGCCTTGCTACTTTTATAGCCTCGCTACTGTATATAGCCTGTCTTTTTACTGTTGTTTTATTTCTTTACCTACCTATTGTTCACCTAATACCTTTTTTGCACTCTTGGTTAGAGCCTGTAAGTCTACAACTGTCTACAACAGTTGTATTTGGCGTACGTGACAAATAAACTTTGATTTGATGTCAGAACACCCAAGAGCAATGGACAACATCTGATTACTAAGTAGACAGAATAGATTCCGACCCTACGCTTGCTTACAGCTGCACTGGGGTCGGATAGGCTTGCTGTTTACATTAAGCCACCGCAGATCCAGCTCAGAAATCGCACCTCAACCCAGGGATGTGAAATTGCGTTGCGCTCAGAAATTGTACGTTTTGAAGTAAAGTGCTAGTTTAATTAAACTGCTGTTTTCATCCTCATGCTAGCTAGCAGTAGCCACAGCAACCATTATGGAATGGCACGTCGCATTGAACAACAAAGGAGCTTATTGGCTGACACTGTCATTACAAAATGGCTGTGGCTTATGCAACCAAGCATGAGGACGAAAAGGGCAGGTTCCTGAAAAACAAGCAATCTCGCACCGGTTCCAGTGTCTTAATCGAAACAGGAAGTCTGTCCGACCCCAGTGCAGCTATACGCAAGGGGGAGTCTGAATCTAGTCTGGCTAAATACTAAGTAGAGATGTATGGACTAATTGCCTGACTAGGTAAGAAAAATATTTTATTCTAAAAATCAACCAAACCATCATAAATCACTTCTTTGCCACATGATGTTGTAGACTTACCACTGTGCTGATTTTCTTCTTGCCGTCTGACGCTCTGAGTAGACACTTGTTGTCTGCTGGTTCATAACTCTCTGGGTGGCCTTTTCTGGGGACTGGTTTGGTTCTCCCGTCATCTGTAAAGTTCATGACAACAAACTACAGGTCAACAGGATTACTCACTGTATTTGGACTGATTAGACAGCCTTAGATTAAATAACCCTGAAGCAACTACCAGCAGATGAAGTCACAAAAAACGAAAAAAAAAAAAAAAAAAAAATCACAGAAAAATAAATATTACACAATTAAAACATTTGCGCTGAGAAAAGCACCGGGGATGGACAGCTTTCCCATAGAATTGTATTTTATATTTTGGGACAAGGTATCGCCTCTATTTACGTAAATAACAACTCATGTCACTCAATTCAGTACTTCCTAGGTCCATGTATCAAACAGTTATTTCAGTTATATTAAAACCAGTCGATTCTGGAGTTCAACAGATTAGACCCATACATTTTATATAAATGCAACAATAAAATGATTAAACTCAAGGGCAACAGAATAGCAAAAGTATTCCCAGATTTGATACATATTAATCAAACAGTGTTTATTAAACATAGACACTTAAAATACAAGAACATTTCTCAGTATAATACAATACGCAAAAAGACAAGATGTAGATTTCTCAATGGCTGTTGATGCAAGAAATGCTTTTGGCCGTCCTTGGAAGCATTCAACTTCCCAGCTGAAATAATACATTAAATTAAAATATATAAATATCCAAAAACAAAAACACAGTACATACCCCATAATGACAAAGCGAATACAGGTTTAGAATTTTGAGCCAAGGACTGAGCCAAGGACTGAGCCAAGGACGACATGCTTTCTGGTAAGTTGAGGGGTGTTAATTCACCTGTTTCCATACATTTTTCATTTTAAAACATTTATCTTACAAAGGAGTTGTTTAACTGCTTAACTATTTATCTCTACTTGGAATTGTATTTGGGATTTTTTAACTTGTTTTTTCCTAATCTTTACAGGAAAATGCCACAGGCACTATCTGATGTGTGGAGCCATTTCAATGCAGATAATGTAGAAGGAAAAGCTGTGTACATTTGCAAATACTGTGCCAAATCATATGTGACAAATGCAACAAAGATGCAGAATCATCTGGCCAAGTACATAAAGTTCCCTCGGCGCTCACAACAAGCAAACTCCATCTACTTCTATTCGAGGTGAAAATGATGAATCAGACACCTTACGATAGCAACAGCTCATGGTCCTCCTGGAATCAGAAGTTTTTTTGACTCAATGGACGAACATTGTCAGAGAAATGCTGATGAATGTTTTGCTCGAGCTGTGTATGCAATTGGTTCACCTCTAATGCTCACAGGCAATGTGTATTGGAAGAGATTTCTGAATGTTCTTCGCCCAACATACACCCCTCCAACCAAACATGCTTTATCTACTAATTTGCTGGATGCAGAGTTAAAGTGAAAGTCAAGCAAATCGTAGAGAAAGCAGACTGTATTGCAATCATCTCTGATGGGTAGTCGAATGTTTGTGGGCAAGGAATAATTAACTACATCTCCACCCTTCAACCAGTAATCTACAAGAGCACAGACAAGGGACAACAGACACACCGGTCACTAAATTGCAGATGTGCTGAAGGCAGTCAACGACCTTTGACCACAGCATGTATTTGCACTGGTGACAGACAATGCTGGAACATGAAGGCTGCTTCGTCTAAAGTGGAGTCCAACCCTTGTGTCACACCGATTGGCTGTGCTGCTCATGCATTGAATCTGCTCAACAAAACAACAAAATTGGATGTTCTGAGTCCATGTCAATGAATAAATCACATTAAGATTTGAGACAAATTTAGATTAAAGGGGGTTTACACTCCAATCGCGCATCTGGCCCTTTAATTGCACATCTAGCAAGTGAGGAATGTGTGGTCTAAATTGCCGGTCTAGCGATGTTTCTGTGCTGCTGCTGCTCATTTCATGGCAAAGTGCACAAATAGCAAAGAATAGATACAAATTATATACTTACTCATGATATACTTCTGCCAGGTAAGCCAGTTAACATTTAATTTAAATGTTTTTGGGGAAAGTACTTCTGCCAACCCACAAGATGGTTATCACATCCACTGGCTACACACAGAGTGATAAACAAAAGCGCACACCACACAGACAGAGGGGCAATATTGTTGGAAATGAATAGGCAGATAGTGTGTTAGGTTTGGGTTGTTAAGCCAAGTGGCTATCCAGGGATGGTATAATCTAAATGTTGCGTTCCTTAGATAGTAGCTGGGAGCTTGCGGTGTCTGATACTTGTGAGATTTGTTTATGACAGTTTGCTGTGGAGCACGTGAAAATTACATGCACTTTCAGAAATCCCACTATGCCCTCAGACTAACCATAAAACAAGCAAAGCGTCAATACAGGATTAAGATTGAATCCTACTACACCTGCTCTGACACTCGTCAGATGTGGCAGGGCTTGAAAACTATTACAGACTACAAAGGGAAACCCAAACGCGAGCTGCCCAGTGGCGCGAGCCTACCACATGAGCTAAATGCCTTTTATGTTCGCTTTGAGGCAAGCAACACTGATGCATGCACGAGAGCACCAGCTGTTCTGGATGACTGTGTGATAACGCTCTCGGTAGCTGATGTGAACAAAACCTTTAAACAGGTCAACAGTCACAAAGCCGCTGGGCCAGACGGATTACCAGGACGTGTACTTAAAGCTTGCGCGGACCAACTGTCAAGAGTCTTCACTAACATTTTCAACCCCCCCCTGACTGAGTCTGTAATACCTACATGTTTCAAATAGACTACCATAGTCCCTGTGACCAAGGAAGCGAAGGTGACCTGCCTAAATGATTACCACCCCATGGCACTCAGGTCGGTAGCCATGACGTGCATTGAAAGGCTGGTCATGACTCACATCAACAGCATCCTCCCGGACACCCTAGACCCATTCCAATTCGCATACCACCCCAACAGATGACGCAATCTCAATTGCACTCCACAACGCCCTTTCTCACCTGGATAAAAGGAACACGTGAGAATGCTGTTAATCGACTACAGCTCAGCATTCAACACCATATTGCCCACGAAGCTGCTTGTTTGTTACCTATGCATAGTCACTTCACTCCCAACTACATGTACAGATTACCTCAACTAGCCTGTACCCGTGCACACTGACTGGTACCAGAGCCACCTCCTGTATATAGCCTTGTTATTCTTATTGTGTTACTTTTTACTTGGTAAATACCAAGTTGGTAAATACTTTCTTCTTCTAGAACTGCACTGTTGGTTAAGGGCTATTAAGTAAGCATTTCACGGTAAAGTCTACACTTGTTGTATTTGGCACATGTGGCAAATAAAGTTTGATTTGATTTAAAGAGGAACACAAAGGATGGAGCTAAGAACATTAACACCTTCTTAGTTAAGAACACTATAACATGGAAGAAAATGAAACAGATTGGTTCTTTGTACAATATTACTGCCTAAAAACACACCACTATGGAACAATCCTTGGATAGCTTTTCAGAATCCACTGATAAATTGACTCACATGGAAAACTAAAGGCATAGAAACCGTAAATGACGTGGTAAAAGTAAATAAATATTTCCCTGCCAGAATTAAAAAGCAATTTTGGACTGACCAATGTAGACATGATCAAATATACTGTATGCAACTTAAAAGTTTTATTTCACATAAGCTTTCAGGTCAAAATTGGGACATCAGAGCAAAATTGAGGGAATCCTATTTGAATCAGAAAAAGATACTTTAAAAAAAAAAATGTAAGCTATTGGAACCAACAAATAAAAATAACTGATATTGGCACAAGATGTAGGGAGTGTTTGTTATATTAAAACCAAATTACCGTTAACAAAAATGTGCTTAACCCAGTATAAATTAATGTATAGAATTTATTATACAACAGACAAAATTCAAATTATACAGCACCATGGCAAAGTCATGTCGTAAGTGTAAAACTAACAATGACTCAATAATGAATGCATTCTGGCAGTGTTATAAAGTCCAAAAGTTATGAGCAGAATTAGAAAGCTGGCTGTAGGAAGTTTTACAATGTAAATGTACGTTTAATCTGTCTTATTGGCATTTTTCAAGACATGGCATATGGGAGTGTGGTGAGATAAACAATATTGTTCAAACCATTGGGTGTCACTTATATCGAAGAAGCTATTACTTAAATACTGGAAGTTAAATGATACTCCAATGTTGAGATAATGGAAGAATCAAATGCTGTATTTAAATATTGAAAAAATCTGGCAACAAACAGAAACAACATAACACAATATAAAAAAGTAATATGCGGTAGTCTTAAAAGTATTAGAAACAACATTGGGTGTGGATACGTTGGGGACATTTGGGTCTGAACATATGTGATATTATACATCTAGGTGGAAAGGTATTACGGCTGTCCCCGACTAAAAAAAATAGTGTGACCGAAAGCCGACCAATTGATTGGTAGAAATGTTTTACAATGTATTTTTCCATATATAGACACACCCTATGTGTTTTGATGAAATCAAATATACGCTTGTCTAATGAAATACATCACAAATAACTCAAGAGGGAGCCAGAGATCAAGATAACCAGAAGCGAAAAACCTTAACCTAACCCGACTATTCTCCTTCAGGTCCTACTGGCTTTCACAACAGTTACTATCCTGAAGATGGTGTTAATAGGCTACACGAGGAGTTGGTAACCTTTCTCATGTGGAAAGCCAATTTATCTTAAAATTCCTACCGATCTGCGTGCCAGTTATGGTTCTTATACACAATTTCGTGGAACAGTTTCATTTAATTTATAATAACGTCTTCATATCTAAAAATCATTGTCATGTGGTTAATCAAAATTCTATCCAAATGTAAATAAAAATGATACAAACCCAAAAAGTAACTTTATTGCCAACTATGTAAAAAATAGCCTACACAAAGCAACAAATAAAAATATTGCAGCCTGCAGGTAGAAAATATCCTAAATATTGGCTACACATGGCCTTTCTGCAATGAACTTGAAACATTGTATCAACTATCAAGCTAGCAAACTTGCAATTTATAAAATATTCTGGGCCCTCAGAGTTTCCCGTGCCAGTAAAGTCCTGGAAAGATTTTTCAACTATTGTCATTCTCAATGTATGTAAAAACAGACTTTGTTTGCTTGCTGTTTGAGGTTAAGAAAACATTACTTTGTGAAGCTCCACAGCTCATTAGTGGTGGTGCGTTAAGCCAACCAGAAATACTATCAGATCCCCAAATGGGCACATTTATATGCCTACATTTCCGCGCCTACAGGTAGCCTACCTCTATGCGTGATCAGTGCGAGTCCTTACTCAACATTCACAGTAGAGCTCCAAACAAAGACAATGACTAAAATTGACATAACTTGTAAATGTAATGAACCAAAACTTGTTTCGCACAAGTGTAGCATGGGTTGTGCGCTCTACAAACAACGTGTCCACTCTGACAATGATCATGGTAAAAGACTGGAATAATAATATATTGAAAGTATTAACATAAATTACCATAACCAAACAAAAACTGTAGATTACAAATTAAAGGTAAATATAAATTATTACTGATGATATGCAATGGGGAATTGATACACTTAATAATCAAGGCAAACAATTCACACAATTAAGTTATGAAATAATGAACGTGCACAAATTGGCAGTAGAGTAATTTCTGGAGTGAGACGTGCATTTTAGCCTCACAGACCTTCTTGGACTGTGCCATCCACCCGGCCTCCGCAATGGATTAAGATTAGTCTCAGCCTCCCCAATGGATTTGTTCACTGAGATGGGCGCGAATCAGACAGGCGTCTTGTGCCATAAAAATATATATTTGCTACCGCTCGACTAAAAATACATTCCCGTCGACCAACAGCCAAACAATACACCGTCGACTAATTGGGGTCAGCCCTAAAAGGTATGCATGTTAAATATGCACTATGCAGAATCGCTACGCAATTTCATGGTTGCTAAAATTCTAATAGTTTGCGTGACAAAACCAGCAAGTATAGTGTAGAGTATCATTTTACTGTCTAAACCACTGAAATATATTTTCCATAACCAAAAACATTGTATTTAAAGCTGGTGTACAAAACTGAAAGTAAGAGGCAAAAATGTTACTTATCAGGAAGCATAGAAATAGCACACATAACATATCTACCGTTTCTAAGAGACTTGCGTCCAATGAGAATGATAGTTCTATAACTTACATGTGTGTGAGAATTTGGTGGAGTTGCCCAAAAAGTAACATATTGCTGCTTTAAGTTTGTTTTTGTCTATGCATGTTTGCTTGTAAAAAAAAGCTGGAAAAAGTTAAATAAAATGTACAAATAAATATCACTGTAAATGTAAACCTCGGAGGTTGAGCTCAAAAGAGGATATAGGCCTAATATGAACATTTCCTGGAAGAACTGAAGGATAAACTCTTCCACCAAATAACGTTAAGTCACAGGTGACAAGATCTGAGCACTTACATTTCTTTAACGTGATGGCAACACTGCCTGTGGTCCTGCATTTCTGGAACAGCCGTGTCAGCTCCGTCAAAAACTAGAGGAAAATAATCAGATGTAATTTAGGTTCGTTAACAGTGATATCAACTGTGGTGGTAGCTTGTAACGTTATGTTAATACTAGCCAGCTGGCTAATGAGCTAACGTTAGCTACCTAACTCGCCGACATATATCCATGTGTGTGTAACGTTAGATATATTTTTTCGAACTCACTCTCTACGACCTAGCTATCTTGCTAGCTACTTCTAACTAAAAACGTGTCCAGTATTTCTTATTCTATAAAGCTGACCACAGAAGCAATCCAAACTAATAGTTAGCAAATGCTAGCTATGGCGGTAGAGCAAGTTAGCAGGCAGACGTGGTTTATTTTCCACTTATGCCAATGCAGAATACTTATCAAACTAAACCAGTCTTCTAATAGTGACAGTATCTAACTAAGATGTACTACATTAGTCGATGGGGCTTTCTATCATACCGAGTCGTTTTCAAGTAGTACCATGATTCCCACTGCAATTCTGTAACTTCAGCTAGCTGGCTAGCCCGTCAGAAGCACACGTACTACAACATGAAATTCTGCTCCGTGACCTTTCAACTTACAAAGTACACGCTGAATAATTTACATTACCGCCATCTAGTGTAGAGGAAAAAAACACAAACCCTTGAATAAACTAGACAGAGCTCAATCTTTTGCTGCCTTTATTTCAAATGAATGAACTTGTATAATACAATTTCGTTGCAAAAATAATTAGCAATAAAGTACATCACGAAACTGCATTTATCAGCTTGTGAAAGGTAACACAGTGAAGTATGAAACATTCCAAAAGTACATTTTCTGTAGGAAAAAAAGGTAACAAGTGGCCTAACAAACAATGATGCAAATCATGTGTTCAGTTGCAACGTCCCTTATAGAAACAACCCAAGGCTAGAAAAAGCAGCCAAACAGGCTTACTGTTATTTCCCTAAGCCATACTTAAAGTAAACATTGTTATAGCTAAGTGTATGGATGGTAGTCAAAGCACCTATCCTTTTGAGAGTGCACAATCAGGGTGATGCCCCAAGTCAGCAAAACATACAGTAAACTGAGAGTGCCAGTCCCTGTCAAACACTGCTCTGAGCTGCCCCTGCAGAGCCTGGGTCCCCCCGGGCCAGTTTGGTGTGTGTTGGGAAACCACCAGCCCCACTCCAGCTGTGGTGTTGAAGTAGTCAGCAGACCAGTTAGACGTCCCTGAGGGGCAGAAGGATTTGGAATTCAGGCTGTTCGTTACATGTAATGCCTTCATATATACAGCTGTGTCTGTTCACAATAAAGTAGCATCATATTCAACTATTTTCTGAAAAATTTACTGTAGGCCTTGTTGTTAGACCTGTCTAACACTTACCAATATATGCCACTCTATCAGTCACCATGTATTTATTATGGTTTACTCTGGAGTAGGGAATCTCTGACTGGTTCCCTACTGGCACAATGGACAGTTTCTGAAAAAGAGGAAAATCTGGCATTACAGTACAGAAAGGAAGACAACCACATGGTTGAATAATAATACCAGTAGGCTATATGTGTCTTCCTACCACTTGAATGCTGATGTTATGGGCAGGGTAATTCAGGGAGGCTAGAGACTGAAGGAAAGGTAGCATGGCTGGATCAGAATCACGTCCACAGCTGACCAGCAGACGGACCTTAACATTCCGCTCAAAAGCAGCTCTCTTTAATGCATCATCAATGGCCGGCCAGTACCTAAAGGATGAATTAGAGGTTGATTAAATTAATCTAAGAATAAAACAAGAAGGCAGAGTTGTAAGTAAAACTCAAGGGCGTATTGAAAAATGCTATGAGCCTGGTAGGACAGTAGGTTCACCTTTGAGGGTGTATGAAGCGTGTGGTGGGAAAATACTCCATGACTGCCACATCAATGAAGTGCTGTGCCCCTGATATCACTGAGAGGATGGCATTCAGGTCCTGAGTCCGAGATGTTGGGCAGAAAGAGGGAGGAGAACCCTGGGAGAGAGAGGGCAGACATGCCATGGGAAGAAAGAGGTCTGTGAGGAGTAGAACTGTGATGTGATGGTCATTAGATGAGAAATAAATCTCCATTCAACCTGTTATGTGTTGGACAATGGGCATGCTCTTTAATTCTTTCAGGTTTTATTCAGATGCTATTGGTTTTATGATCTGGGCCCTCTGAAAGCACAGAATGGGGACGTGAAACAGAAGGGACTCACTGTAATGTAGATTTTGCTTGAAACATTATCAGCCTTCAGCAGAAAGGGATGCTCTTTGTTGATGGCAGTGTCATATTTGGAGGGCCAAGGGTCTGGGATGGAGGTGTTGAGATGACCCATCACCCAGTAGGACTCAAATATCTTTTGTAGGTCTTCAGCCAGACTTGAGCAGTTGTAGATCACCACTCCCAGTTCCTTAACCTAAGATGATAGTGCATTGTTACCTGTCATGACACATGTAGGAGCAAAGCGAGTGGAGTATTCAAAGTCTACTATATCATCACTAGACCTTTACCTGTGTAAGAGCCCTCCAATCCATGTTGGCACTTCCAAGGAATATGTGTCTCCTATCAACAATCCAGAACTTGCTGTGGAGTACACCCCCAGTCAAACGTCCAAAGTGCACCTTTCTTACTTGGACTCCTACAGAAAACCAATGAAATTACATTTAAAGATTAAAATACAGTAGGATAATATACAAGGTACACTGGCTTCATAAACAAGTGCATCGATGACGTCGTCGCCACAGTGACCGTACGTACAAACCCCAACCATAAGCCATGGATTACAGGCAACATCCGCACTGAGCTAAAAGGCTAGAGCTGCCGCTTTCAAAGAGTGGGACTATAACCTGGAAGCTTATAAGTATCCTGCTATGCCCTCCATCAAACAGGCAAAGCGTCTATACAGGACTAAGATTGAATCATACTACACCGGCTCCGACGCTGGTCGGATGTGGCAGGGCTTGCAAACCATTACATACTACAAAGGGAAGCACAGCCGAGAGCTGCCCAATGACACGAGCCTACCAGACAAGCTAAACGACTTCTATGCTCGCTTCGAGGCAAATAACATTGAAACATGCATGAGAGCACCAGCTGTTCCGGATGACTGTGTGATCACGCTCTCCGCAGCCGATGTGAGTAAGACCTTTAAACAGATCAACATTCCAAGGCCGCAGGGCAGACGGATTACCAGGACGTGTACTGCGAGCATGCGCTGACCAATTGGCAAGTGCCTTCACTGACATTTTCAACCTCTCCATGCCCGAAATCTGTAATACCAAAATGTTTTAAGCAGACCACCATAGTCTCTGTGCCCAAGAACACTAAGGTAACCTGCCTAAATGACTACCGATCCGTAGCGCTCACGTTTGTAGCCATGAAGTGCTTTGAAAGGCTGGTCATGGCTCACATCAACACCCTTATCCCAGAAACCCTAGACCCACTCCAATTTGCATACCGCCCTAACAGATCCACAGATGATGCAATCTTTATTGCACTCCACACTGCCCTTTCCCATCTGGGCAAAAGGAACACCTATGTGAGAATGTTATTCATTAACTACAGCTCAGCGTTCAACACTATTAGTGCCCTCAAAGCTAATCAATAAGCTAAGGATCCTGGGACTAAACACCTCCCTCTGAAACTGGATCCTGGACTTACTGACAAGCCGCCCCCAGGTGGTAAGGGTAGGTAACACCACATCCGCCACACTGATCCTCGACGCAAGGGCCCCTCAGGGGTGCGTGCTCAGTCCCTTCCTGTACTTCCTATTCACTCATGACTGCACGGCCTGGCATGACTCCAACACCATTAAGTTTTCTGATGACACAACAGTGGTAGGCCTGATCACCGACAACGACGAGACAGCCTATAGAGAGGAGGTCAGAGACCTGGCCGTGTGGTGCCAAGACAACAATCTCTCCCTCAAAGTGATAAAGGTGAAAAAAAATGGAAAAATGACAAAAGGAGATGATTGTGCACTACAGGAAAAGGAGGCCCGAACACGCCCCCATTCTCATCGACTGGGCTGTAGTGGAGCAGGTTGAGAGCTTCAAGTTCCTTGGTGTCCACATCACCAACAAACTAACATGGCCCAAGCACACCAAGACAGTCGTGAAGAGAACACGACAAAACCTATTCCCCCTCAGGAGACTGAAAAGATTTGGCATGGGTCCTCAGATCCTCCAAAGGTTCTACAGTTGCACCATCGAAAGCATCTTGACTGGTTGCATCACTGCCTGGTATGGCAACTGCTCGGCCTCCGACCGCAAGGTACTACAGAGGGTAGTGCGTATGGCCCAGTACATCACCGGGGCCAAGCTTCCTGCCATCCAGGACCTCTATACCAGGCGGTGTCAGAGGAAGGCCCTAAAAATGGTCAAAGACTCCAGCCACCCTAGTCATAGACTGTTCATTCTCTAACACACAGGAAGCAGTACCCGGAGCACCAAGAGGCTTCTAAACAGCTTCTACCCCCAAGCCATAAGACTCCTGAACATCTAATCAAATAGCTACCCAGACTATTTGCATTGCCCCCCTTTTCACTGCTGCTACTCTCTGTTTATTATCTATGCATAGTCACTTTAATTCTACCTGCATGGACATATTACCTCGATTAACCGGTGCCCCCACACATTGTACCGCTACCCCATGTATATAGTCTCGCTATTGTTATTTTACTGCTGCTCTTTAATTACTTGTTACTTTTATATTATTCTTTTTCATATTTTTTAAACTGCATTGTTGGTTAGGGGCTTGTAAGTAAGCATTTCACTGTAAGGTCTACACCCGTTGTATTTGACACGGGACTAATAAAATTTGATTTGTTTCCCAACCATTGTCCTCCAGTTCCCCCAACAGTACACATTTTCATTGTAGCCCTGGACAAATGCATCTCACTCAACTCATTGAGGGCTTGATGATTTGGGGCGGCAGGTAGCCTAGTGGTTAGAGAATTGGGACAGTAACCGAAAGGTAGCAGGATCGAATCACAGAGCTGACAAGGTAAAAATCTGTCATTCTGCCCCGGAACAATGCAGTTAACCCACTGTTCCCCGGTAGGCCGCCATTGTAAATAAGAATTTGTTCCTAACTGACTTGCCTAATTAAACAAGGTAAAAATATGTTTTATTTTAGTCTGCATGTTGAATCAGGTGTGTGTGTCCAGGGTTACAATAAAAATGTCTACTGTAGGGGCTACTGGAGGACCAGGGTTGGTTTAAGGGATGTTTTCAGACCTTTCTGTCTCAGAACTTGTAGATCTGTGGAGTTTGTCAGCATAGAGGGAATACTCGTCACAACCCTCACTGATACGTTTCTGGAAGGCAAAGCTCCAAGCTGCTCCAGTATGTCCTTTCCCTGTTGATGACATTAGATAAAGTGCAGGCAAATTTACAGGGATGAATTTGCCTGCACTGGCTTTTTTTTAATAACTCACAGGTAAGTCAGTGGAAGAGTTCATATTGATGTCATCACCGGTAAGAGTCCAGTAGAAGGAAGCCACATCGACTTGGTTAGTTGCCATGGACAGGAGATCTCTCCAGGCCTTGTCCACTGGGGTCCCAAAGGTTGCATTGTCGTCATATTTCATATACAGGGGAATGCTCTCCACAAGGATAATTCTGAGGAATTCACAACAGGACCTCTTAATTACTAGTCTTTGGAGATGATTACAAACGGGAAACAAAGCATCCAATTCCCTTGAAAAAAATGGCACTGTTTTACATTGTCAATTGTGTTAAAGCAAAAACGTATACTGTGTATATGAAGCTCACCGGCTTTGCTCATCAGAAATGTTATTTTGATCTGTTCTTGTTTCTTGGAAGAGCTTGTCATTTTGGAAATGCTCTTCTTCTGTGCACTTGTCCAATATAGAAAAGGAGAGCAGTACACCCAAAGCAGTCAAACATCCTACAACCACAGCTATAGACACAAGCCGTTTTGAGCCCTGAGAGCACGGACACACAACCAAGTGTGATGTTTATGAAAAATGAGGACAGAAAAAATGTATTTCAACATAAATATGAACAATAGTTAGAACAGACTTCAGTTGTAGACAGATAAGATTCTACTGAAAAGTTTGACAAATGCTTGACAAGCAACTCTTACCCTTCGGTTGGGAACATAGCTATCATGTAAAGTCTTGTAAGGAGAGGACATCTCTGGCACTAATGTTCCTGGCATCCTGTTGAAATTCAGACCTAAAATGTAATTGATCATCAATATAATTTTAAACATACATTTAAACAGCATTTAACATACAAAAACGACTTACAGAATAAAGCAGGTGTTGTCTACTACAAGGGATTTGTTTCTTCCTCTAATCCACAGAAACTGATATGAAACTAAGAAGTATGACATTTACTGTACAGAGTAACATACATGGTTCCTGTTTTTTCTTTCATTTCTCTTTCTGACAGATCAGGACATATAAATACAATGACTTGTAAAACATGTAAATGTGTTGAGTTCTACAATATTAGGCCTACATCAAACAAGTGACTTTGGAATAAATATTATGAAGATGACAGTACACCACATAATTGATTACAAATCAGTTTATTACAAATTGTGCACAAAATGATAACTTTTTCAATAGATTAATTCTGGAAAACATCAATAAAAAATAAAGTGGAAACTTTTTTGTTTAGGGTGCAAGAGGCAAACAACCAAAAAACCAAACCATGGTGATGACATTGAAGGGATACGAACAGGTTTAACAAAATGGGACTCATGACTTACACCAAGGTATTTCTAATTTTGATGAAGAACTGCAATGAATAGCACAGAGCCATTGCAATCAAAAGCTCAAAGAGACAGATTTAACTGAACTCATACAAGTACTGTACTTTGTGGTATGAAACAATATAACCCAAAAGGCTTTGTGGCACTGAGGGAAATTGCAGTTACTACTTCATGGAAAGCTACACAAACTGGTTAGAAAAGAGGAAAGCACTTGTGGTGGACTGCAGTCCTTTAATTTCATTGAACTTTCAGCCTCCTCTCATTCTGGACAGGAGAGCATTTATACAATCTTTAAAAGAATGAACGCAATCCCATTAGTAAAAAAGGGGGCTTAAAGTGTAGCTTCTCAGCACATTAGGTTGAGGGGTCCCAATGGTATTACAATAGTGCAAAATACTAGATGGAGGTCATCTTCAGATCAAACTTTTAGATATGTACATACATTATAAGACATGTTTATTTAATTTATAATTGCACAGAATTTCTGCTAATTGTCACTCCCAATTATAATTAGATTATAACAAAACAATGAACAGCATGTGCATTTTGCTTTTGACACTTCACTTAATAGGCCAAATAAACTGGCATCAACAACACAGGAGACCAGGTAGTGTGGTGTGCTTAATGAAGGAGTGTACAGCAATAAAGGGGGAGGAAATATATCCAGAAAGCAAAACTGTCAGAGAGCATTTGAGTCCGTAAAGTGTTCACTTTTACTATAAAACATAAAAGGAGAGCCGCACACTCTAGGAGCTCCGATGCAATCATTTTAGAACCAATGTTTCGACAGCCAAGTAGTCTTCATCAGGGTATAATGCCAAACACTGCGGGTCACTAGTTTATATAGTTTGAAAGGACACACACAAAAGCTTTTACTAGGCGTTTCAACGGTAAACTTCAGCAAAATTGAAGCCACGGATCACAATTTAAACCGAGAAAGGGGAATCAAGAAGGGAACAGAAAGTAGACAGCGCTGCGATATCGCTGACCACACTATGGACAGCTGTGCAATCAACTGACAGGTTGACAATCAAACCTATCGGCAATACTAACAAACATTTTCCAAATGGCGCTTGCTGGTAGAAGTCCTGAATAAGTCCTGTGTTTTATTCGGTGTTAAAGCTTAAAATCTCTGGGCTGAGCTTTGCAACGACTCACTCCAGACAGTTGGCTGTTGTCAGGTGATTAAACCTAGACGTTCTACCGCACCACTAAGCCCCACTGCCCTGCCCACCCAACCATATAGTACATTCCACACAGATGTTCAGTTCTGAGAACAAGGACACTTCTAATATCAGACATGAAGCAGACATAATTGCTACTTTCGACTCTAAAGAATAAGGCACAAAACACATCTGATCATGACATGTTTCTACTGGCAACGTGAGATACCTTGTGAAACAGTGACTCCTAGACCCATTCTTACATTTCATCTCTAAAATGCTTCAGTCTCTTTTAAAAGACCAGAAAAATAACATTCTTCTCTTAGCTCAAAGCAAGTGTCCAAGTGCCAACTTATAAACTCTTTAATACTATATAAATCATTACAATTAAATACGTGATATACATTCTTCAAGTCTGGTCCATAGAGATAAAAAGTGGTCAATAGAAAAAGAAAATACAGTGGGGAAGTCTTTGATAAACCCAGTCACTGGTTTATCAAGGGATCCTGGAGAACACCTTTCTACTTATTCATACATTTCATCAATCAAAGTCAAAATTGTATTTAATTGCATTAGTAAGAGATACTTAATTAAATAAAACATACTCAAGCGGATTTTAAATATACTGTGCTCTAAGTTCATTGCAGCAACACTTTCCCAATTAATGGAAATCACTGAAACATGTCAATAAAATGCATATAATCAAGTATCATAATCAAGATCAACTGAGATAAGAATTCAGACCCCTTGACTTTTTCCACATTGGTACGTTACAGCCTTGTTCTAAAATGTACTAAATTATATTTTTTCTCCTCATCAATCTACACACAATAACACATAATGACAAAGTGAAAACTGTTTTTTTAGACTTTTGTGCAAATGTATAAAAGAAATAAACAGAAACACCTTATATACATAATTATTCAGACCCTTTGCTATGAGACTTGAAATTGAGCTCAGGTGCATCCTGTTTACATCCTTGAGATGTTTCTACAAATTGATTGGAGTCCACCTGTGGTAATTTCAATTGATTGGACATGATTTGGAAAGGTACACACCTGTCTATACAAGGTCCCACAGTTGACAGTGCATTTCTGAGCAAAAAAAAAAAAAAGCCATGAGGTCGAAGAAATTGTCTGTAGAACTCAGAGACACGATTGTATCAAGACACAGATCTGGGTAAGGGTACCGAAACATTTCTGCAGCATTGAAGGTTCCCAAGAACACAGTGGCCTCCATAATTCTTAAATGGAAGAAGTTTGGAACTACTAAGCCGCCCGGCCAGACTGAGCAATCGGGGGAGAAGGGCCTTGTTCAGGGAGGTGACCAAGAACCCAATGATCACTCTGACAGAGCTCCAGAGTTTCTCTGTGGAGATGGGAGAACCTTCCAGAAGGACAACCATCTTTGCAGTACTCCACCAATCAGACCTTTATGGTAGTGGCCAGACAGAAGCCACTTCTCAGTAAAAGGCCCATGTAGCCTGCTTGGAGTTAGCGAAAAGGCACCTAAAGTATCTCAGGCCATGAGAAACAAGATTCTCTGGTCTGATGAAACCAAGATTTAACTATTTGGCCTGAATGCATAGCGTCACGTCTGGAGGAAGCCTGGCACCATCCCTACGGTGAATCATGGCGGTGGCAGCATCATGCTGTGGGGATGTCTTTCAGCAGCAGGGACTGGGAGACTAGTCCAGATTGAGGGAATGATGAACAATACAATTGTGCCAAGATTGTAGCGTCATACCCAAGACAACTCTAGGCTGCCAAAGGTGCTTCAACAATGTACTGAGTAAAGGGTCTGAATATTTATGTAAATATGATATTTCCGTTCTTTATTTTTAATACATTTGCACACATTTCTAAAAACCTGTTTTTGCTTTGTTATTATGAGGTATTGTGTGTAGATTTATGAGGGGAAAAAACTATGTAATACATTTTAGAATAAGGCTGGAAGGTAAGAAAATGTGGAAAAAGTCAAGGGGTCTGAATACTTTACAAATGCACTGTATATGGCACAATAATGGCCTTGCCTTAAAGGGGTTTTCCCTCAGCTGAACTAACCAATGCATGGCTTTAGTGTGTCTTCTACAATCTCCTTCTCACACCATGGCAGTTCAATACGCATTTCAGTTCTCTAGTAGTGTACACACAGTGCAGTAGTGTCATCGTGCAGTGGGGCCACAGTTGTCTCTAGCAGTACCCATTTCCCCCTCTCAAATACACTCTCTCAACACCTGGGATTGTGACGCAGCAGTGAAGAGGAGGCACTGTGTTCCAGAACCTCAGACCACATAGCTCTCTGCCTCTGAGGCCATAGCTGATCTCCTGACACTTTCACTGGAGCTGGAAGAGGAGACCCCACCCTCACCCCGCTGGGAACCTAATGATCTCCAGTCTCTCGAAGGGGCCCTGGATGGCCTTACACTGGCTGAGGAGGGGGAGATAGGAGTGGAGGTTTTGGCTGGCTCAAGATTCCCACTGGGTTCAATGATGGTGTTGATGACTGGGAAGGGGACAGACAAATGGCACAAATCAACATCTGAAATGCTGAGGGAGAAAAGCAAATGACAAAAAAGAAATAAAGCTTTTAAGTGATGCTTGTTTACATGGAGATTTTACTCAAGATTTGTGATGAAGGTGCACTTGCCTTCAAGTTGTCTCTGAACTCTTCTGAGCTCTTTGAGAATAGATGTGATTTCCTGAAATACAGATAGGCATTTTACACTGCAGAGGGAAATAAACAATACAGCAAATCATCGGAAATACCTATAAACCTGGTCCAATAAGTCTGGAAATACCAACCTTGTTTGAGCCTTTCAGGACAGGGATGTCATTTTCAGCATTGATCTTTGCTTCAATCTCCTCCCAAATGTCCTGTTTGTTGTGGAATAGTACCCTGAAAGCACAAAAACAAACTAACTCGAGTACAGACAAAGCAACCACGTATAAAATGAGGAATTACTAAACTGAATATCTGATGTCCCATATCTCCCTAAGGATAGACTATCTGCCCAACACAGCATATTCTACTCACTTTCAGTCCATTAACCATGCTGGCAGGCTGTGATCACTCACTTAGTCATGCAGAGCTAACTGCATATCAGAGAGGATTAATACAACCTCTCATCTGGTTCTGGTATGAGCTGTGGGGAGAATGGCCTGACAAAGTATTGTGAACTTTTGCACATGCTTCTTGTCAAGGTAAAACATTCTTACTTTATTTTCTCAGCTAGTTGCTCTGTGTTTTCTCGAATAGCCAGAGAGATCTGGGACACTGGATTCAGCATAAGGTCATCAACAACAACCTGGAGAGAGAGATGACAGACATTCAGTCAGCTCTCCACTTCACAAAGACAAGGCTGATCACCGCTGGGCTAAACTGCAACTTATCAAGAGACAATCTATTTGCTTTTAAATTAAATTCTCAAAAGGGATTGAAATGGTATGAACAATGTTATTGTCTAACCTCTTCCTGGTTCCATCCTCTGTGCTTAGAGTTGTGTTCCTGCTCATTCATCATGGTCTGGTCAGGGTCCCTGGCAGCAGGTGAACCAGGGGGAGCTCTCTGGTAGTTCACACCAGCCTCAGGAATAGGATGGACCAACTGCAATACAACAGGAGCCAGACATTAGTTAAGGGTGGTTAAGATATGTGCCAATCACAAGGTAACATATAGAAACAGAGCAATCAAGATGAATCCATGGATACGACCCCATTATTGACACCGAAATGTTTTGCATTGGCCCCAGATGTGAGAGCAACCAATTTAAATGTTGTTGTGAGAGTGAACTGATAAACCTGCACCCGAGAAGGCTGGGCAGCCTGAGGAGATGGCTGTGCTGCTTGATAGCATGGAGTGAATGGAAACTCTTGGTTTAAAAGGTTGAGTATGTCTTCTCCAGCCATTGTAACATGAACCAGTGAAGACAGGTACATATATACTTTAATGGGTGCTAAAGAAAATATATAAATTGAAAAGCTCTCCATCAGGCCCATAAGTGTGTGACTTGGCAGTGTGGTTAACATACCTCGTCCTGGGTGGTCATGGTAGAGGCAGGTGTGTTGGCCTCCACTCCAGAAGAGCTCTGAGGATCAGTATCACCAGCCACGTCATGGATCTCCCTGGCCAGGATGGCCAGATCTTTAGCCAGGTCCTGACTCAGTCTAGAAGGGGAGAACAGACCAACATAGAGACACCTCAGGCACTCTTCCAAGAGCGAAAAAGTGTTGCAGTTTTGAAGCAAGCTTTCAGAGGTTTTACACATTTTGCCATGGGGCGAAGAGACATTTTTGCAATTTTATAAGACATGTAATGCTGTTTTTCTAATTTTGCCAAGGGGCAGAGATATTGTTTTGGGCATTTTTACAGCTAATTTCCTGTAATATCCCCACAAAATTGTCATGGGGTGGAGAGAATTATTTTACAGTTTTAAAGCCAATTTTCTGCAATTCTATACATTTTGCCATGAGTAATGCCATGTTAATTATATCTGAGTGAGAGTGACTAACAAAATCCATGGGGGCTCCCTGAGCACATGCCCTGCGTGCCCGGTCAGTATTTGGCCATGATTACTACATGTTTAGATAGCTTGCTAGACTGACTTACCAATCAAATAATTGCTAGCCATCATTGACTGACTGCTAATGGCTGACATAAAAAGAGAAAAAATGCTGATGCACAAACAAATTTCTAACTCAATGTTGAGACGCCGATTGAGATCCTAAAAATAAATAAATATATATAAGACATATAGTCTCTTTATATATATATATATATATATATATATATATAAAAAAGAGACTGGCGCCCTAAGCGGCCGTTTATGCCTGGAGCCAGCCCTGGTTGTCCCCCTGCTATCTCAACTCACTTTGCTATCTCAGCACTGTGGGAGGACCAGTTCTGGTAGGCGTCTCCCTCGTGACTCTCCTGGTCCGAGTCTCTTGAGCGGGCTTTGGGGCGCGGGGGGATGAGGGGCTGGGAGCGGGAGGCTGAGGGGGTCTGGGAGCGTTTGTGTTTAGGGGTGATCTGGTTACCAGAGTCATACTCCTCCTCCGAGGTGGAGGTATAGTCAGAGCCTTTCTGCCGTCGTCTGGAGCCTTGGAGCCATGAATTGGTTTGAACGGTGTTTGTGAGGTTAGGAGGATGAGGAGAAGGAAGGCAGGAAAAGACAGAGACACCATGAAAAGGACACCGCAAAAAAACTACAAACCCCAGATATCGCAAAACACCCAAATATACCCCAGAGACCCATACAGAAGGGTTTTTGTAGAAGTGCTCATTCAGATGGTAAATGTACTGATGCAAGATCACAACCTAAGTCTTTCTGTATATGTTATTCATTAGGATTTTCTTTTATTCAAAAACATTCACAACCTGAAATGAGCACTCAACCCAACAATAGTAATGGCAACTGTAAAAAATAGTAATGCTGTTGAAGACCATAGAAGAAGTCACAAAGTAAAGAGAAATGTAATTATTATCGCTCAAAGGATAATGTACGTACAGTATTTGACATCTGACCCACAATACTCTCGTAATTTTCTAGACAGTCTTGTTATGATTGAATGTTATATGATGATTATGAGAACATTGAGCAGATGGTATCCACTTTCACCACAGGTATTCTAGGGGAAATTCCACGGTAACAGAGTGATGCTGAGACTGATTATACCTTAAAAGCTATGTCAAACAAAAAACAATCATTGCAAAGTCAGACAGACCATACAACTCCACAGTAACAGAATGGCGGTTTGTGCTGTCATTCTGTTACCAAACTTTGCATCTGCACGGTTCTTAAACTAAATGTGTTTTTGTAAGATTTTCTGTGGAAATTGTTAAGTTGTATAGTTTGTTGAACTTTGCAATCATTGGGTTTTGTTTTGCATACATTTTAAAGTGAAAAATCAGCATCTGTTACCGTGAAATTGCCCCTATAGAAAATAATTTCAGGGGTTATATTTAAATTACAAATAGAAATACAGCATAAGTGTTGTTAGTGAAGGTCCTTATTAAAAGCCAAAGGTCAGGGACCTTTAAACCATGGCTCATGAAACAAATCTCCAGAAGAATACAACCGAGGCTTGCCCCCTTGTAACTTGTTAGTTGAACTAATTGTCTCAAACTCACTTAAACCAATTCATCCAGACCATTAATAAGACTGGTCTCCTTTACGTAAACCTACATTGTGATGCTTCCAATCCAGAAGTTGACATTTTTATGTTTCATTAAATTTCTGAAACATTTCAAGATTGTCTGGGACATATTTAAACACTTAAGACAGATTTTTCTACCTGTAATGACCACTTTGTCAAAAGATGACCACTTTGTCAAATTGTTATATCATATTTTGCACAGAGTAGACTGTGTGTGTAACTCACTGGCTGTGCTGCTGGTGTATTTGGCGCTGCTGGAGCGGCCGCGGGTGATGGGCTTGCAGGGAGCTCCAGAGGCCCTGCCTAGCACAGGCTTAGAGCTGGGTCTGGCGACTGAGGCCTTACGCCCAGAGCCGCTGTTGGACTCTGTGCTGCGGTTGGAGAAGCCTGTCCTGGGTGCGGAGGACTCTGTATCACTGGGAGTGGTGAAGGAGCTGGTCCTCTTCCGGGCAGAGCCAGCATGTCCAGCCTGGAGAGCTGCTTCTTACTGTCCTGGGAGGCCTTGGTGGTCCCACTGGCCTCCTGGGAGATCCTGTCCGTCTCTGTGCCCTCGTTGTCGGACGCCTCGCCCAGGCGAGCCCGACGAAGCATGGAGGCTCTAGTAGGCCTTGGGGCATACATGCTGTTGGAGCGGCTCAGGGCCTGGGACACTTTGGAGGACTTAGAAGACTCCTCCTTCTGCAGGGGGGTGGTGTACTTCTTGCGTGCAGTGGGCCGGTAGCCCTCCTGGTCTGAGGAAATGGTATCAGGCCAGTAGGGTAAGCTGGAGCCCTGGGGGTCATCGCTAAGGTCCATGGAGCCATGTTTGCTCACACTGCGTCTCATCCCCAGCCTCCTGCCTGGTTCAGGCTTACTATCTCTGCTATCTTCTCCCTGAGACCTCTGCTTTTCTGACAGGCGATTATGGGCTGACAGCTGGCGACTGGGCTCCTGGGTGAAGGAGCTGGCAGAGGACCTATCCCTCTGAAGGCCACAGGTGATAGAGGGCTTCTTAGATCTGGTCTTGGGTGTAGTCTGGTTGCTGCGCTGGCTGGCAGTGCTGGCTGAGTCCATGTCAGACTCCCCAGACAGAGTGTCATCTATGGGGCAGGGAACTACATCAGTCTGGGCCTGGAGCTTGGCCTCCAGGGCAGCCAGAGCGTCCTCAGTCTCCTTGAGGTAGGAGTGGGTGTCCTGGCTGCAGATACCCTGGAACACCTCAGCAGGGTCTGGGTCATTCTGAGGAGGCTGGCTGGAGATGTGGGGGAGTCTGGTGACCTGTGCAGCATCACTTGGCTGGTCCTTAGTGAAGCTCTCCTGCCTGACCAGAGACACTGAGATTTCCTTGGGCTGAGGGTTGACTCTATCCTGGTAGTCCAGCTTGGGAGCTGACGAGTTGGGCTTCACAGTCTTCTGTGAGTCCTGTCCACCCCGTTGTTTGGTCAGGGTGGCTGTGGAGAACTGTGGTGTATTAGGAGGAGGTGGTGGTAGTTTTCTCTCAGTCCTGGGCGTATTGGGTCTGGATCCCCGCTCCTCAGAGTCAATGTAGAATGATGTAGACTTGGGTGGGAGTCTGGGCCTCTCCTCTTCTCTGCTCTGAGATAAACTCTTGTCTGTCATATCTGGTGTGGGCGTCGTCCTCTGTTCTACGATGGAGCCGTCGTCTGACTTACTGGCATCACTCAGGCTGTCTGGGTCTAGGTCATCCTGTACAGACAGGTTGTGGAGTCCCTCTTGTGGACAGAGGGCTCTGGAGCTCTTCTCTCTGACATCATAGGTAGAGTAAGTGTCCTGATGGACAAGAATGCTGGGAGTTGGAGTCTCATTCTTCTCCACCAACGGTGCCTGAGGCAGAATCCGCCGTGTTCTGGAACTCTGGCCTTCTGATTCCACACTTTTGACGTTGCGACTGAGCATCGCCTGATAGCCGGTCCTCCCACCAACTGAATGGAAACAGAAGGATGCATTTTTTATGAAGTTGATAATCAGGACTATAACTCATTATCATTTCAAATTCTGTGCAAATTCCCATCAGGTGTCTTACCTCCTCCTGACAGCTCAATCTGTGAGGGGATGTCGAAGAGGCCTGAGGAGGGGCCAGAGTCTGTGTAGCTGTCTGCCAGGCTGGCCCAGCGAGACACCCACTTAGAACCACCAGACACCTGCATGAAGGATCACTCTAGTTATTAATGACACAACAGCAGTCAGTAAACACAATAACGCTTACAATACAAGGAAAAATAACACAATCCCGTTCAAGAAATTATAATTTACACTTTAAAAACCTATTAGGGAATAGACACATATACAGCTGGGGATGTTAGTGTCATTTTCAGATATAAAAAAATATCCTATGACAGCAAAAACATGCCAACCGCCACAAAGCCATTCCTATTCCTCAGATAGAAACCAAGGACACCACAAGAGAAAACCAGTTGGTCACATCCAAACCCAGCAGGAAGTAAAGAACTACAACACCAACACCCCCATAAACCAAAAGACACAACACAAAATCTGCGAGGGAGATAAGGAGAAACCATGGAGAATCAAGAGACCAAAACATGCAGATTTGTGCTTCCCAGTTTATTGACCCAGTAGATGAATTAAATGACTGATTGATTGTTTGTTTGATTGCGTTAGCTCTGGGAATCTGTCACCACACGGAGGCCGGCTGGGGGTTTACCTGCAGCTGATTCTGTCCCTGCCCTGGAGCTGGCCTTAGATCCACAGAACTACTCTCCCTACGCTCCTCCCTGTCCTGAGGCTTATATGCTGCTGCTGCAGCGTGGCTGGGCTGCTCTGGCCCCTCAACAACCCCAAACACCTGTCAGAAACAAAGCATGATGTGTGAATGCTGTCGCTCCAGGGCTGTCGGCTGCCAAGTCCTCTACGCTCCTGTGTGACACCCATGATGGCTTTTGTTAGATAGCATGGCTGTCGGATACTTGACAAGGCAGGTTCTCAGGCTGAAGCTCATGGCATGACAAGGTGTGATATTAAAACAAACTTGGAGAGATAAGACTATTACAGAGAGTAAGGCAAAAAGACTTGCTTGGTCTATCTTGCTGCGTGCCTCCACCACCTCTTCATCCTGGACCTCTGTCTCGATGGTGTAGGTACCTGCTTCACTCAAGGCATCGTCCTCCTCATTCCCCAAGCTTCTGGGGCTTCCGGCCTCCAGGGTCCGTGCGGCCTCCAGGCTCCGTGCGGCCTCCAGGCTCCGTGCGGCCTCCAGGCTCCGTGCGGCCTCCAGGGTGTGGTTGACCAGGGATATTAGAGGGCCGTTCAGGGGCACAGGCTGGTTGAGGGTGGAGGTCTGAGTCAGATATGGGACAGGGGGCTGAGGGGGGCTTGGTGGGGTATGGTGGGAGTTGGGCACTGCTGCCATTTCTGTTGGTGGTGAGCTGATGGTAGGAGACACAGGTGAAGTCTTCCTCTCCCAGGTTGTGTTCATGCTCGGTCTAGTCTCCTGTCTGGACTCCCTCAGGAACTCAGCAGTGAAGTCCTGGGCCAGTTTAGACCTGCGGCCCACACTTCTAAAGGGCCTGGGCTGTATGGAGGAGGATTGGGAAGAGAAGCTAGTATTGATCCGATCCTCTGTCTTCTCCCGCCTCAGGGAGCCGGCCCTCTGGGGGCCTCCAGAGCCCGGGCCCTTCAGGGGTATGGTATACTGCTGGGTGGGGGAGCTGGGGCTCAACTTCTTCTCCAGCTTGTTCCTAAGGGCTGGGCTGTCGGGCTGGACTGTGTTGTTGGTGAAAGTCTGTGAACGCTTCTTGCGTGGATTGTCATCAAAGAACTCGATGACGAAGGCCTGCTGGGGGTCTTCTTTGCCCTGGCTCTGAGGAGGGGAGTGAGTCTCTGGAGGGGAGTTGGACAGAAGGTCCTCTGGTTCAGGGGGTGTGAAGGGTCTAGGGGGCTTTGACTGGATAACCTGCTTCCCGTTCACAACAGAATCCTCAGAGTTGCCCCGAGTCCCATCCTTATGGTGATGGCCTGACGATAAATACAGAAACATGTTAGCTTGAAAGCTCTGACAGTAACAGTGGATTCAGTGTATATATCATTGAGTCACTCACCTGTGGAAGCCTTGTTATAGATGGGCAGGTCACTGTTGGTGCTGAAAATGTCCTCTGTCCGAGACCACCTCTGCATCATGCGCACATCGCTTTGGTCCAGCCAATCAGCCACCTTGTTCTCTGCTGACATCACCTCTGTGGGTGCGGTGACCGCCTCCTTACTCAGGAGCTTGCGTTGCTGGCGGAAGGAGAACTTGGTCACATGGTCTTTGATCTTGATTTTACCCGGCATGCATTCATCAAACTCGATGGTGAAGGAGGCGTGGCTCTGCACCACAGGGGGTGTGCTGGTGGGGGCTGGGGGGAGAACAGGGACAGCAGGGGGGTCAGTGTCCTTAGTGGGAACCTCCTGGAGCTCCCGCTGCTGGAACTCCTTGGTGGGGATCTCAAAGTAGCTGGGCTCCCTGTGGTGCGAGTAGATGGGCCTGGCCTGGCTGTCTGACAGGGAGCCGTTGACCTCCTGTCTGTAGCTCTTGTTAGTATTCTCTGTAGGGGCAGACACAGGGGACAATATAGATAAATACTATACAGACCAATACTGTAAACTAGTGATTTTGGGGGGGCAGGGAAATCAATAAAGTTGAATATCGCAATATTATTTCGGACAATATTATATCGATATTTGATATATTTGATATCATTAGCATTAGCTAGCGCTCGTGGGTGCCTAAACTCACACTTTCATTTCCCTGACTGATCAAAACTAGTTTTATCATGCTCTCTCATCTCTCTGCAGCGGACATATAGTGAGCAATATTTTTGGAACATCAAATCGCAATATCGAATCACAATGCGCAGAATTGTGAGAATCATGAGAAACGCAGGACATATCATAACGGCACCTAATTATCATGATAATAACGTATTGTGAGGTCCCTGGCAATTCCCAGCCCTACTGTAAACTGCAGGCACAAAGGATATGCAGTATGAGTTGGGTAAGGGAAGGAATCACAGACACTACTCGAATGAAATATTAAATATGCAAAGGAAAACAAATCACAGAAAAACTCTGCCAAGTATTCCCTATAAATCTGCAGCCACAAATAACAAGGTGGCTTTGACTAAGTAAACAAACAAAAACATCAGCCAATCAATTGGTGCCAGGCCAGCTGCCCGTGAAGAAATGTCACTGTGGGAGCTTGGAGTCCAAAGGAGAGTGGTAATCTGTTCCAACCAGGCTGGGCAGCATGAGGCTAACAGTCACCCTCCCTACTCTCTCCTCCACCCTGTCCCCTGGTCTTACAGGGGTAATCCATCACGAGGCACTGCCCGCTGGCCTGGGATGGCCCTGGACCAACCTGGCTCAGTGTGACACTGGCAGCTCCTGGTCACAAGTCGGCACTACAGAGCTAAACACCATCCTTCTCTCAATGGATGTATTGAAAACTTTTGGTGTGATGCATAACAAAGTATTATGCTTGCAACTCTAATCAAATACATTTGGCTGTAACCTTTATGAGTTAGCACAGCTAATAACAATATTGAAGTGCCAGGCCTCTTTCAGAGTGACATGCTCACTCTCACATATCCGGAGAAACAAATTAACAGATAGTATACTAATAGTAGAGAAGTGTTTGTTCAAGACCTGCAGGGTCCTCGTCTGGCTGCTGTCCTTCACCGTGTTCAGCATCATCCTCCCCCCACCACGACGGCTGCCCATACAGAGGAGTGGGTCTGGACACTGGAGCCTCGCTGGCCACTAACAGACACACACATGATAAGATACATGGACAGAGAGAGAACAGAGTGAGTACTGCAGCAACTGCCTTAATTTTGCTGGACTATAATAAATACAAACACTGAGTGATGTAATAGTCACATAGCAGAATGATTGCAAACCCTACAATGTCTGGGTTTTAAGTGAAGCTGTACATTGAAACATTACAAATAAGCGTAGCACAAACAGTCGCAGTGGATAATATTCTGCATTTTGTCCTACTAAAATGTTTCATCAATTTAATAACTTTGATAAGAATTATCCATTGGCAAAGCAGGTAGAGAGGCCTGGAGTTATGAGGTCACGTGATACACAATCCTCGGAGGAGAATGAGACTGGACATGGTAATCCTAATCTTCACTAAAGGGGGGAGATGCAGAAATATAACAAATGAGAAGCTTTTCAAACAACACTGGTTTACGATGACTCATCTCTCCAGAGCAGAGCATTGAGACAAACTGATAACCTTCCATGTACAGTATATGGTCATACAGTACTTGCTGCTGTCCTGCATGAATGCATTATCACAGTTGAGCCATGTAGTGGTGGTCCCTAGATTCTAAAAGGTCACTTCTATAGACGCCAAAATACAGGTTGGTTCCACGCGCGTTTCCATATATATGAGATGAGAGGTTGCTGACACAGTTAAATTATATTTATTGTTAATTAATTGTCACACAGATTCTAGGTTGGTAAGAGGTTTATAATTCAATAACAAATAAACCAAAATATATTCTTTACATTTTCTTTCATTTATATAAAATTGCACTAACAAACCATATGAATCTGTTTTTATCCATCCCCTACATCTGACCAATAAGGGCACTAGGGCAGATTTCCTGTTACCCTCAATAATGTGATGACATCCAACAGCTGGCTGGCAAGCCCAGGACACTAGCCTATATGGCATAAATCAGATTATCCACATGCCTGGTGTCTGTGAACTAAACAGACACATTAGGGCTCTCACACTGGAGTTGTAGTGCTTTGGTTTATTTAGGCCAACGTGCTGTTGCCCAGGACACACAATAAGACATCAACAGAGAGAGGGAGGGAAACAGAAGGGCATGTCACTAATTCCATTTGGCTTACCCAATGCTTCATTTCTAGCTACACAGGATGGATGACACAGCCTAAAATGGTTTGTGGACTTTCTCTAGTGCTGCACTGAGTCATTTTAAGCTTTTCTATGTTGGTGTGTATCAGGAATGATGAAGCCGCTAATGAAAGACATGAAAATAAACTTTAAATCCAGAGCTCTTCTCAGGCAGTGGAAACCATAAGGATAAATTTCCACATTACGTTCAACACTGAACAAAAATAAAATGCAACATCCAAAAATGTCAAAGATTTTACTGAGTTACAGTTCATAAAAGGAAAATCAGTCAAATGAAATAAATAAGTTAGGCCCTAATCTATAGATTTCACATGACTGGGAATACAGACTTCCATTGATTGGTCACAGAAACCTTTAAAAAAAGTAGGGTGTGGATCAGAAAACCAGTCAGTATCTGGTGTTACCACCATTTGCCTCATGCAGTGCAAGATCTTCGCAAACATGCTCAATGGGTGACATGTCTGGTCAGTATGCAGGCCATGGAAAATGGGGACATTTTTAGCTTCCAAGAATTGTGTACAGATCCTTGTGACATGGGGCTGTGCATTACCATGCTGAAACATTAGGTGATGGCGGTGGATAAATGGCACGACATTGATCGTTGTCCGTAGCTTATGCTTGCCTATACCATAACCCCATGGGGAACTCTGTTCACAACATTGACATCAGCAAACCGCTTGACCCCACACAACGCCATACACTGTCTGCCATCTGCCCGATAAAGTTGAAACAGGGATTAATCTGTGAAGAGCACACTTCTCCAGCCTGCCAGTGGCCATCGAAGGTGAGCATTTGCACACTGAAGTCAATTACAATGCCGATCTGGAGTTAAGACCCTTGTAAGGATGACGGGCACGCAGATGAGCTTCCCTGAGATGGTTTCTGAGACTTTGTTCAGAAATTCTTTAGTTAAGCAAACCCACAGTTTAATCAGTTGTCCGGGTGGGCTGGTCTCAGATGAGCCCAAAGGTGAAAAAGTCAGATGTGGAGGTCCTGGGCAGGTGTGATTACACATGGTCTGCGGTTGAGGCTGGTTGGACGTACTGCCAAATTCTCTAAAACAACATTGAAGGCAGCTTAAGGTAGATTATGACCATTCAATTCTATGGCAACTGCTCTGGTGGATATTCCTGCAGTCAGCATGCCAATTGCACACTCCCTCAAAACTTGAGACCTCTGTGGCATTGTGTTGTATGTCAAAACTGCACATTTTATAGCTGCCTTTTACTGTCCCCTGCACAAGGTGTACCTGTGTAATGATCATGCCGTTTAAAAATCAGCTTCTTGGATTATTTTAGCGAAGGAGAAATTCTCACTAACAGGGATGTAAACAAAACTGTGCACAAAATGTGAGAGAAATATGCTTTTTGTATGTATGGAACATTTCTGGGATGTTTTATTTCAGCTCATGAAACACTGGACCAACACTTGACATTTTGCATTTATATTGTTGTTCAGTATATATTAAAAAGTACATGGCCTGTCAGGGTAGACTACAATAGGCCAGACAAGGTCACCTCAGAGAGCAGCAGGCTGCTTTACAGACAGTAGGAGGAGAAGACAGACTCCACAGTCCACACCCTGTGAGACATCAGGAAAAACATTTCTGAGCCTCACAGTGTTGAGTCCCTGGACTGTCAACTGGGTGTGGCCTGTAAGGAACGGGACACTGATCACTTCACCAGTCCAGCTGCTTCAGGAGGAAATAAAGAGTCAGTCAGCAGCTACATTAACCCATCACATACAGGCTGAGTGGGATGAAGGCTGAATGTAAACATTTAAACTAAGTGTAAATGGCTGGAGGTCTGGCATGTCATAACCTTCTGACTGTCAATAGTTAAATGGGAGCTATGACATCCAGTTTTAAAGATTGTGGAGCGAGACAGCTGTACTGCTTATGAAGAGTTACAGTATATGATCAATACAAGTCGGCTTGGCTGGCTTACACAACCAATCAAGGCTATGTATAGTATGATGACAATTCAAGAGAAAATATCAAGTGATCAGTGAATTGTGTGTAAAAATGTGCTCCAATCATTGGTAATAAAGAGCTCTTTTGCCAAGTAGAGTTCATGTCTGCATCTTGTAAATTGAAACTATTTGAGAGTAGTGTGGATATTGCTCAGCCAACAGCAGTCGTGTGTGTTTTGACCCTGTGAATGAAACTCATGCACTGCTTGAACCTTCGATTCCCCTGTGCTATTTAGATGTTTAGCAATTTGCCAGAGGTACTGACTGTGTGAACAATGAACATCTCTACAATATTTGAAAATTAAGATAAAAAATAAGATATCACTCATTGGAATCAGACAGTATATCCGTCAGCGATTTAGGAACATAACTGCCCTGAAAATCAGATTAAAGTAGAGCCCGACCAATGTGTTTTATCGGGTCCGATTCTTGGGAGACAAAATTGACTGATACCGACATAGCTGACTATGACAGCGGGGGGGGGATAATTCTCATGATTTGTCATCCAGAAGAGCATGTCATATAACTATGCATCAAATGCTGATTTCATACATTGTGGCAATAATGACATCATGAGAATGGTCACAAGTGTTCAGATAAGCAAGTGTTCAAATACGCATGAAATACCATTTTATCATCCTATTTATTGAATATTGGTCGAATTATCGTCCGATACTAGGGCTATTACTGTGAACGCATTACCACCACATCGGCGGTCAGGAGTCATGACCACAGTCAAATTACACGTGACCGTTTAGTCAAGGTAACTAGGCTTCTTCAAGCTCTGATGCTGCCGATGGTCATTCGTAGCCTACCAAACTTGCTAACTGCCTGGTACTAATCACTGTGACATCAATGCATTTTTTCCCCCAAAATTCAAATCAAAACACTTCATGAGAGCCAATGAGCACGTTGCGCAACATTTCTATAGACTCTGCAAACAGAGTTTTGATAGCATCTTTTAAAGAAGTGGAGGACCTATCATCTTTCTATAGGCTTGGCCTACTATTTATTTCTCAATTTCTTAATATTAAGCACATTGCTTTGCAACAGGAGTATAGCCTACCTGGCTGGCATGAAAATGAACCACGGGAAAAGCGCTCTCCGTTTGCTATTTAAGTGTCTAGATGACATGTATTTATTTTCCCCATTCCCTTGAGTGCATGATAATGGTCCATTCTAAATTAAAACTTATTTCACACATTATTTAGAATAAAGCTGTAACGTAATAAAATGTGGAAAAGGGAAAGGGGTCTGAATACTTTCAGAATGCACTGTATATGCTTAAAGTTATTTATGAAACTTTAGATGAGACATACGTTGGGCTATATGTTTTGATTTTTAATACATTCTAAAGCTGCATGATGCGACTCTAATGATGATGATTTGAAAAAACTTTCATGAAAGGCACAAGTTCTGCTTTGTTTCTTGTGCAGGCTGCACACAATTCATCAGTCTCTCATTTCCTATTTCGCAAGCCCTTGATAATATTCCCACCAGGCCTTGAATTTCCTGGCAGCATCCCCCTTGTGTGTCCATAATGACCTCTAAAAAAAAATCAATACCTGTAGTGACCAAAGTGGCCGTTGTGGGCTTGATAAAATAATTATAATTCCCTTCTCCCGGCTGCCATGCTCTGAAGCACCTCACTCACATGGCTCTCTCAGATATCTCAATTCTTATTAGCCAATGCCCGTCTCGTGATCGGGTCCTTCTCAAAGCATCTCGGCTAAGAAGTAGGCTACAAGTGAAGACGCACACATCGGGGATGCAACTGCGCACGTCCTTCTTATCGAATTTCGAGGTGCATATTGAAGATGCTAGAACTGTCCACGTTTAGTCTACTTGTCGTCAGCCAACAAGATGAGTAGGCCTAACAAACAGCAAAAGCACTGGCCTATGTCAATATGCTATCGCCCATAGTACAAAAGTTGACCTATTCTATTGGAAGAAGAAATACATATTCCAAACATACTCTGGGACAGTTGTGAGATGCAATAGACCCCAAATTATACAACCACTCGCATCAAAAACATGTTTAAAAGCAATGAGGCTGATGCAACAGATCAGAACGTTAGCCTAATAGTTTATCAACATTTTAAGCAATTTATTCGCATTATAAGCGCAGCAATGCACTTAAGGCAGTAGGCTATAGGCATGAATGTTCCAAAATGCAGTCAATTAGCGGGAAAACACTGTTCTCATAAGTAACTGCAAAATGTGATTATGCATGTAATGCTTTATTATTAAAAAAGGTGCATTTTTATGGTGAAAATTATCTTCCCCAAACGTGAAACTCATGCACCGCCTATGTTTGCCAATAAGGCTCTTCACCAGTTGTAAACCGGATTAATATGCTTAATTTTGAGTTATTTGGCCACTTTAGTCTAAACATATAGGCCTATGGGTTAGGCTACATGAGGTGTGCGACTATGAAAAGTTGTGCACAAAAAAAGGCATGCGCTTTTTCTTGCCTTGCTGCACGTACTGAGCATCATTCACAAGTGATAATACATCATTCACAAGTGATAGGCTATTATCACCCATCAGACTATTCTTCATTTAATGTGGTCTTTACCTATTCTAAAATAGGTAAAATAACAAAATGTTCCACAGAAATCTACACAAACACTTTTACAAATGCACAATAGAGAGCATCATGTATCACCAACTGGTACGGTAACTGCACCGTCCGCAACCGCAGGGCTCATTAGAGTGATGCGGTCTGCCCAACGCTTCACCCAGGGCACACTGCCTGTCCTCCAGAACACCAACAGCACCCGATGTCACAGGAAGGCTAAAAAGCACATCAAGGATATCAACCACCTGATCCAACGCCTGTTCACCCCGCTATCATCAAGAAGGCGAGGTCAATAGACAGAAGCTGTTTTTCAGTCTCTCGATCTCAAGGCCATCAGACTGTTAAACAACCATCACTAACATTGAGTGGCTGCTGCCAACATACTGACTCATCTCTAGCCACTATAATAATGAAAAATGTATGTAATAAATGTATCACTAGCCACTTTAAACAATGCCACTTTATAATGTTTACATACCCTACATTACTCATCTAATATGTATATACTGTCCTCTATACCATCTACTGCATCTTGCCTATGCTTTTCAGCCATCGCTCATTCATATATTTTTATGTACATATTCTTAATCATTCCTTTACACTTGTGTGTATAAGGTAGTTGTGAAATTGTTAGGGTAGATTACTTGTTAGATATTACTGCATGGTCGGAACTAGAAGCACAAGCATTTCACTACACTCGCATTAACATCTGCTAACCATGTGTATGTGACAAATAAAATTTGATTTGAAGTCCATGAGAATAAGAGCACCTCCTCTCAGCTGCCCACTGCACTGAGGCAGTGAATTTCAATAAGCTTTTCTCTACGGCCAGCCATGCTTTCCACCTGGCTACCCCAACAGCTCTGCACCCCCAACAGCTCTGCACCCCCAACAGCTCTGCACCCCCAACAGCTCTGCACCCCCAACAGCTCTGCACCCCCAACAGCTCTGCACCCCCAACAGCAACTTGTCCAAGCCTCCCCCATTTCTCCTTCACCCAAATCCAGATAGCTGATGTTCTGAAAGAGATGCAAAATTTGGACCTAAACAAATCAGCTGGGCTAGAAAAAAAAAATCTGCCTCAATTGTTGCTAGCCTGTTCAACCTCTTTCGTATCGTCTGAGATCCCTAAAGATTGGAAAGCTGCCGCGGTCATCCCCCTCTTCAAAAAGGGGATGAACCAAACTGTTACAGACCTATATCTATCCTACCCTGCCTTTCTAACGTCTTCGAAAGGCAAGTCAACAAACAGATCACCGGCCATTTCAAATCCCACCGTACCTTCTCCGCTATGCAATCTGGTTTCCAAGCTGGTCATGGGTGCACCTCAGACACGCTCAAGGTCCTAAATGATATCATAACCACCATCGATAAAAGACAATATTGTGCAGCCATATTCGTTGACCCGGCCAAGGCTTTCAACTCTGTCAATCACTGCATTCTTATCGGCAGACTCATCAGCCTTGGTTTCTCAAATGACTGCCTCGCCTGGTTCACCAACTACTTCTCAAACAGAGTTCAGTGTGTCAAATCAGAGGGCCTGTTGTCCGGACCTCTGGCAGTCTCTATGGGGGTGCCACAGGGTTCAATGCTTGGGCCGACTCTCTTCTCTGTATACATCAATGATGTCGCTCGTGCTGCTGGTGATTCCCTGATCCACCTCTACGCAGACGACACCATTCTGTAAACTTCTGGCCCTTCTTTGGAAACTGTTAACTACCCTCCAGACAAGCTTCAATGCCATACAACCCTCCTTCCGTGGCCTCCAAATGCTCTTAAATGCAAGTAAAACTAAATGCATGCTCATAAACCGATCTCTGCCTGCACCACTACTCTGCACGGTTCTGACTTAGAATATGTGGACAACTACAAATACCTAGGTGTCTGGTTAGACTGTAAACTCTCCTTCCAGACTCACATTAAGCATCTCCAATCCAAAATGAAATCTAGAATCAGCTTCCTATTTCACAACAAAGCATCCTTCACTCATGCTGCCAAACATACCCTCGTAAAACTGACTATTCTACCGATCCTCGACTTTGGCGATGTCATTTACAAAATAGCCTCCAACACTCTACTCAGCAAATTGGATGCAGTCTATCACAGTGCCATCCATTTTGTCACCAAAGCCCCATATACTACCCACCACTATGACCTGTATGCTGGCTCTCGCTTCATATTCATCGCCAAACCCACTGGCACTGGTCACCATAGCAGCACGCACTGCAGCAGGTATAGTTCACTGGTCACCCCCAAAGCCAACTCCTCCTTTGGCCGCCTTTCCTTACAGTTCTCTCCAATTAGGCTGGAGACATACAGTGGGGAGAACAAGTATTTGATAACCTGCAAAATCGGCAGTGTTTCCTACTTACAAAGCATGTAGAGGTTTGTTATTTTTATCATAGGTACATTTCAACAGTGAGAGACGGAATCTAAAACAAAAATCCAGAAAATCACATTGTATGATTTTTAAGTAATTCATTTGCATTTTATTGCATGACATAAGTATTTGATCACCTACCAAACAGTAAGAATTCCAGCTCTCACAGACCTGTTAGTTTTTCTTTAAGGCCTCCTGTTCTCCACTCATTACCTGTATTAACTGCACAGGTTTGAACTCGTTACCTGTATAAAAGACACCTGTCCACACACTCAATCAAACAGACTCCAACCACTCCACAATGGTCAGGACCAGAGAGCTGTGTAAAGACATCAGGGCTAAATTGTAGACCTGCACAAGGCTGGGATGGGCTACAGGACAATAGGAAAGCAGTTTGGTGAGAAGGCAACAACTGTTTGCGCAATTATTAGAAAATAGAAGAAGTTCAAGATGACGGTCAATCACCCTCAGTCTGGGTTCCATGCAAGATCTCGCCTCGTGGGGCATCAATGATCATGAGGAAGGTGAGGGATCAGTCCAGAACCATACGGCAGGACCTGGTCAATGACCTGAAGAGAGCTGGGACCACAGTCTCAAAGAAAACCATTAGTAACACACTACGCCGTCATGGATTAAAATCCTGCAGCACACGCAAGGTCCCCCTGCTCAAGCCAGCGCATGTCCAGGCCTGTCTGAAGTTTGCCAATGACCATCTGGATGATCCAGAGGAGGAATGGGAGAAGGTCATGTGGTCTGATGAGACAAAAATAGAGCCTTTTGGTTTAAAACTCCACTCGCCGTGTTTGGAGGAAGAAGAAGGATGAGTACAACCCCAAGAACACCATCCCAACCGTGAAGCATGGTTTTTCCCCACCTTTTATTTAACCAGGTAGGCCAGTTGAGAACAAGTTCTTTGGGTATGCTTTTCTGCAAAGGGGACAGGACGACTGCACCGTATTGAGGGGAGGATGGATGGGGCCATGTATCGCGAGATCTTGGCCAACAACCTCCTTCCCTCAGTAAGAGCATTGAAGATGGATCGTGGCTGGGTCTTCCAGCATGACAACGACCCGAAACACACATCATCTCGCTTTGTAAGTAGGAAAAGCTGCAAAATCGGGCAGTGTATCCCTCACTAACGTTAAGCATCAGCTGTCAGAGCAGCTTATAGATCATTGCACCTGTAAATAGCCCACCCAACTACCTCATCCCTATATTGCTATTTATTTTTTGATCGTTTGCACACCAGTATCTCTACTTGCACATTCATCTTCTGGTCATCTATCACTCCCGTGTTTAATTTCTAAATTGTAATTATTTTGCCACTATGGCCTATTCATTGCCTTACCTCCATAATCTTACTTCATTTGCACACTGTATATAGACTTTTCTATTGTGTTATTGACTGTACGTTTGTTTATTCCATGTGTAACTCTGTTGTTGTTTGTGTCGCACTGTTTTGCTTTATCTTGGCCAGGTCGCAGTTGTAAATGAGAACTTGTTCTCAACTGGCCTACCTGGTTAAATAAAAGGTGGGGGAAAAATGTCTGCAGTAACATATCTGCAGTAATGAAGGTCCATAAGAACACCAGTCGGCTCCATCATACTTAAATTGAAGAAGTTTAGAACCACCAAGACTCTTCCTGACAGAGCTCCAGAGTTCCTCTGTGGAGATGGGAGAACCTTCCAGAAGGACAACCATCTCTGCAGCACCACCAATCAGGCCTTTATGGTCAAGTGGCCAGATGGAAGCCACTGCTCAGGAAAAGGAACATGACAGCCTGCTTGGAGTTTGCCAAAAGACTCTCAGACCATGAGAAACAAGATTATTTGGTCTGATGAAACCAAGATTGAACTCTTTGGCCCCAATGGCAAGCGTCACGTCTGGAGGAAACCCGGCACCATCGCTACAGTGAAGGACAGTGGTGGCAGCATCATGTTGTGGGGATGTTTTTCAGTGGCAGGGACTGGGAGACTAGTCAGGATCGAGGGGAAAGATGAACGGAGCCAAGTACAGAGAGATCCTTGATGAAAACCTGCTCCAGAGTGCTCAGGACCTCAGACTTGGGCAAAGGTTCACCTTCCAACAGGACAACGACCCTAAGCACACATCCAAGACAACGCAGGAGTGGCTTTGGGACAAGTCTCTGAATTTCCTTGAGTGGCCCAGCCAGAGCCCTACTTGAACCCGATCAAACATCTCTGGAGAGACCTGAAAATAGCTGTTCAGCGACGCTCCCCATCCAACCTGACAGAGCATGAGACGATCTGAAGTGTAGAACGGGAGAAACTCCCCAAATACAGGTGCCAAGCTTTTAGCGTCACACACAGTAAGACTCGAGACTGTAAATGCTGACAAAGGTGCTTCAACCAAGTACTGAGTAAAGGGTCTGAATACTTACGTAAATGTGGTATCATTTTATCAATTTTTTATACATTTGCAAACATTATTAAAAACCTGTTTTTGCTTTGTCATTATGGGGCATTGTGTGTAGGTGGATAAAAAAAATCCTTATCAATTTTAGAATAAGGCTGTAATGTAACAAAAAATGGGAAAAGTCTAGGGGTCTGAATACTGTCTGAATTCACTGTAGAAGGTCCTGTTAACTGCTCAGCAAGGAAGTGCGCACTTCCTTGGAAATCATTTGAAGAAAATATTATTTTATTCAGCTATGTTCAATTATATTATTCATACTATAAAACAAGAAATTATGCCACGGAATTCTGAGCAAATCTTGTCTGCTAAATGAACTAGTGTAGCCCACAGCAATATGGCATAGTCATATTAGTTCCTAACAAAGAAAACTCAGACTATAATATTATGTTCTTCAAAAATATTACTATATTTTCTTCATATGTTTCTTTAGACCTGTCTAAAATAAAATTGATTTATTGTGATGGTGTAGGCTATATTAAAAGTTAGACTTTTAAAATGTAGATGTTCCAAAGGGATGCTTTGGTGGCTTGTAGGCTATGCGTGTCCATGAGCCAGGAGATAAATGTGTTTGTTAATTCACGGTTAATTACTATGAGACCGGCAGTTATTTGCGTGACAATGACAGTTTGACAAAATTCCATGACCGCCACAGCCCTATCCGATACCAATATAAAGGTAAAAGGTCGATAACGGCAATAATATTGGTGAACCGATATATCGGTCGGGCTATACATAAAAGCCAAAAAGATGCAGCCAAAAAGTGGAGACAAGGACAGATGGACAATTGTATGTACTGGAAGGTGAGTGAGACAGCAAAACTATAATCCCCCTCACCGACCGACCACTGACCGACCGGCATGGAAAACGCAGCCTCACACACACCTTGAGCTAGCGGCACCAGGAGTAGGTTCAGCACTCCCAGCATGGCAGACAGAGATAAGGCTATAACTGTTCCAGCTCAACATGCTCAGCAGGCAAGCCCAATGTCACTTCACTCATCCTGCCAACTGGTGTTCCATATTAGTAATGTTGCTCGTCTGACCCTACTAGATTGAACCTTTGACACTGACATCTCATAATATTGCTTGATCGCACACGAAGGGTAGACTTAACAAGGAGAGCTGTGTGCATCTTAACAGATCATCTAACACTTTGTGGTATAAAATGCTTATGAGGAGACAATCTTCCTCACTTGAATAAGATATTAGAATAGACGTCAGCAGCTATATTTCACCTGAGGCATAACAGACTGATATGCTGGTACTGTATTTGACAAAGACAATTTTCAAATCAAATTTTATTTGTCACATGCGCTTAATACAACAGGTGTAGAACTTTTTACTTACACGCCCTTAACCAACAATGCCGTTTTAAGAGTCTCTGACACTGCCTGGTATAGAGGTCCTGGATTGCAGGAAGCTTGGCCCCGGTGACGTACTGGGCCGTACGCCCTACCCTCTGTAGTGCCTTGCGGTCGGAGGCCGAGCAGTTGCCATACCAGGCGGTGATGCAACCAGTTAGGATGCTCTCGATGGTACAGCTGTAGAACTTTGAGTTTGAGGACCCAGGGCAAATATTTTCAGTCTCCTGAGGGGGAATAGGCGTCGTCGTGCCCTCTTCA
This sequence comes from Oncorhynchus masou masou, assembly GCF_036934945.1. Taxonomy (NCBI): domain Eukaryota; kingdom Metazoa; phylum Chordata; class Actinopteri; order Salmoniformes; family Salmonidae; genus Oncorhynchus; species Oncorhynchus masou. The sequence goes on along the minus strand of NC_088243.1, from coordinate 31,683,266 downwards.
CAACCTTCTTGGTGTGTTTGGACCATGATAGTTTTTTGCTGATGTGGATACCAAGGAACCGTCGATGAGAATGGGGGCGTGCTCGGTCCTCTTTTTCCTGTAGTCCACAATCATCTCCTTTGTCTTGATCATGTTGAGGGAGAGGTTGTTGTCCTGGCACCACACCTCCAGGTCTTGGACCTCCTCCCTAAAGGCTGTCTCATTGTTGTCAGTGATCAGGCCTACCACTGCTATGTCGTCTGTAAAACTTAATGATGGTCTTGGAGTCGTGCAGTCATGGGTGAACAGAGAGTACAGCAGCGCATGCTCGGAGTACATGTCCTGGTAGACCACTGGCCCTTCGGCCTTGTGAATGTTGACCTGTGCAAAGGTCTTACTCACGTTGGCTACGGCAAGGGTAATCACACAGCTGGTATAGAGCTTCAGTGTTGCTTGCCTCGAAGCACGCATAGAGGTCATTTAGCACATCCGATAGGCTTGTGTCACTGGGCATTTCACGGCTGGGCTTGCCTTTTTAGTCCGCAATAGTTTGCAAGTCCTGCCAGATCCAACGAGCATTGGAGCCGGTGTAGTAGGATTCAATCTTAGTCCTGTATTTACGCTTTGCCTGTTTGATGGTTCGTCTGAGAGCATAGCAGGATTTCTATGCATCTGGGTTAGAGGCAGCTCCACCCTTTAGCTCAGTGAGGATGTTTCCAGAAATCCATGGCTTCTGCTTGGGGTATGCACAGTCAGTCACTGTGAGGACAACATCATCAATGCACTAATTGATGAAGCCAGTGACTGATGTGATGTACTTCTCAATGCCATCGGATGAGTCCCGGAACATATTCCAGTCTGTGCTACCAAAAAAGACCTGCAGCTTTGCTTCTGCGTCATCTGACCACTTCCGTATTGTGCGAGTCACTGGTACTTCCTGCTTTAATTTTTGCTTGAAAGCAGGAATCAGGAGGATAGAATTATGGTCAGATATGCCAAATGGAGGGTGAGGGAGAGCTTCGTACGCATCTGTGTGTGTGGAGTAAAGTTGGTCTATAGTTGTTTTCTTCTTGTTGCACATGTAACAAGCTGGTAGAAATGAGGTGAAACGTATTTAAGTTTCCATGCATTAAAGTCCTGGCCACTAGGCGCACTGCCTCTGGATGAGCATTTTCTTGTTTGCTTATACAGTTTTATACAGCTTGTTGAGAGTGGTCTTAGTGCCAGCATCGGTTTGTGATGGTAAATAGACAGCTATGAAAAATATGAAAACTCTTGGTAAATAGTGTGGTCTACAGCTTATGAGAGACTAAGTGAGGTGAGCAAAACCTTGATACTTCCTGAACATTTGATTTCGCACACCAGCTGTTATTGACAAATAGACACAGACCGCGACCCCTTGCCTTACTGGAGGAAGCAGTTCTGTCTTGCACGGAAAAACCAGCCAACTGTATATTATCCATGTCGCCGTTCAGCCACGACTCAGTGAAAAATAAGATATTCAAGTTTTTAATGTCCTGTTGGTAGGAAAGTCTTGAACCCGAGCACATTCAATTAATTATCCAATGATTGCACGTTGGCCAATAGAATGGATGGTAGAGGCGGGTTACACACTCGCTGACAAATTCTCACAAGGCCCCCAAGACCTTTGTCCCCTGCATCGGCCCCTTTTTTCATATAAATTATGGGGATTTGGGCCTGGTTGGGTAACTGGAGTAAATTCTTCATGTCCGACTTGTTAAACCTTTAATGACTCCCCATCCCGCATGAGGGAGCGTAATCGTCGCCTGACACTAATTAGCATAACCCAGCGGACATAAATATTCCTAGAAAATATTCCTATTCATGAAAATCGCAAATGAAATAATTTGAGACACATCTTAGCATTTTGTTAATCACCCTGTCATCTCAGATTTTCAAAATATGCAAAACAGCCAAAGCTAGACAAGCATTTGTGTAAGTTTATTGATAGCCTAGCATAGCATTTTGTCCAGCTAGCAGCAGGTAACTTGGTCACGGAAATCAGAAAAGCAATCAAATTAAATCGTTTACCTTTGATGAGCTTCAGATGTTTTCACTCACGAGACTCCCAGTTAGATAGCAAATGTTTTTCCCAAAAGATTATTTTTGTAGGCGAAATAGCTCCGTTTGTTCTTCACGTTTGGCTGAGAAATCGCCAGGAACTTGCAGTCACGAAAACGGCGAAAAATATTTCAAATTAGCTCCATAATATCGACAGAAACATGGCAAACGTGGTTTATAATCAATCCTCAAGGTGTTTTTCAAATATCTATTTGATAATATATCCATCGGGACAATTAGTTTTTCAGTAGGACCGATAGGAGTAATGGCTACCTCTGTATTTTATGCGAGAATCTCTCTGGGAGCATCAGGTGACCACTTGCGCAATGTAGCCGCTTACGGGTATTCTTCAACATAAATGCGTAAAACTACGTCACAATGCTGTAGACACCTTCGGGAATACGGAGAAAGAGTAATCTGGTTGATAGCCCATTCACTGCTCAATAGGGACGCATTGGAACGCAGCGCTTTCAAAACATGTGGCACTTCCGGATTGGATTTTTCTCAGGCTTTCGCCTGCAACATCAGTTCTGTTATACTCACAGACAATATTTTTACAGTTTTGGAAACTTTAGAGTGGTTTCTATCCTAAGTTGTCAATTATATGCATATTCTATCATCTTGTTCTGACAAAATATCCTGTTTACTACGGGAACGTTTTTTTGCCAAAAATGAAAATACTGCCCCTAGTCACAACAGGTTATTAAAGAAAGAAAATCTTTGTCCAGTTCGAGGAGAGTAATCGCTGTTCTGACATCCAGAAGCTCTTTTCAGTCATAAGAGACAATGGCAGAAACATTATGTACAAAATAAGTTACAAACAACACCAAAAAAAAAAAACACACAATTGGTGAGGAGCCCCCCCATCTCCTCCGGCGCCATTCTTCTACATTTGCAGAGAAATTTCATAGGCCTGGTCTATAATGTAGGATAGCACCTATACTGTGGTCTCTAGAAGAAAAGGACAACAGGACTGGGCAAGGTTACCTGCTGCGAGGGCAGCTTTACCCTCGGCTTTCTCCTGTTTGGAGCGAAATGAGTCTCTGGTACTCTCCTCAGCATGCTGCCTCTCTTTCTCCCTCTTCCTGGCTTCCAGGGCCTTCATACTCATCTGCAGCTGGCTGGTGTACTTCTCATGCTAATAAACACAAAAGGGAAAACAGGAAATTAAAAAGCCCCTACCGGACTATCACTCACCTTCATATATTCACATGTACAGTGCATTCGGAAAGTATTCAGACCCCTTGACTTTTTCCATATTTTGTTACACTATTCTAAAATGGATTAGGTTTCTACACACAATACCCTATAACGACAAAGCAAAAACAGGATTTTAGACATTTTTACCTTTTTTTTTTTTTTTTTAAAAACATCACATTTACATAAGTATTTAGACGCTTCACTCAGTACTTTGTTGAAGCACCTTTGGTAGCGATTACAGCCTCAAGTCTTCTTTGGTATGAAGCTACAAGCTTGGCACACCTGTATTTGGGGAGTTTCTCCCATTCTTTTCTGCAGATCCTCTCAAGTGCTGTCAGGTTGGATGGGGAGAATCACTACACATTTTATTTTCAGGTCTCGCCAGAGATCGGGTTCAAGTCCGGGCTCTGGCTGGGCCACTCAAGGACATTCAGAGACTTGTCCCGAAACCATACCTGCTTTGTCTTGGCTGTGTTCTTAGGGTCGTTGTCCTGTTGGAAGGTGAACCTTCCTCCCAGTCGAAGATTCTGAGGGGTCTAGAGCAGGTTATCATAGATCTCTCTGTACTTTGCGCCGTTCATCTTCCCCTCAAACCTGAATATTCTCCCAGTCCCTGCCGCTGAAAAACATCCCCACAACATGATGCTGCCACCACTGTCCTTCACTGTAGGGATGGTGCCGGGTTTCCTCCAGACGTGACGCTTGGCACTCAGGCCAAAGAGTTCAAGCTTGGTTTCATCAGACCAGAGAATCTTGTTTCTCATGGTCTGAGAGTCTTTTAGGAGCCTTTTGGCAAACTCCAAGTGGACTGTCATGTGTCTTTTACTGAGGAGTGGCTTCCGTCTGGCCACTCTACCATAATGGTCTGAACCATCTCTGCGGCCTGAGTGCTGCAGAAATGGTTCCAAACTTCTTCCATTTAAGAATGGGGGATAAGGCCACTGTGTTCTTGGGGATCTTCAACGCTGCAGACATGTTTTGCTACACTTCACGAGATCTGTGCCTTGACAAAATCCTGTCTCGGAGCTCTACGGACAATTCCTTCAACCTCATGGCTTTGTTTTTGCTCTAACATGCACTGTCAACTGTGGGATGTTATATAGATAGGTGTGCGCCTTTCCAAATCCTGTCCAATCAATTGAATTTACCACAAGCGGACTCCAATCAAGTTGTAGAAACATCAAGGATGATCAATGGAAACAGGATGCACCTGAGCTCAATTTTGAGTATTATAGCAAAGGGTCTGAAGGTTTTCGCTTTGTCATTATGGGGTAGTGTGTGTAGATTGATGAGGGGAAAAAATATTGTATCCATTTCAGAATAAGGCTTTTAACGTAACAAAATGTGGGAAAAGTCAATGGGTCTGAATACTTTCCGAATGCACTGTACATGTGGAAGTTCTCACTTACTTTGAGAGCCTCCTCTGGCACCTTGTGTTGACTCCTCTCCAGGATGTACACATGAGAATGTGAAAGCAGAGTTAAGGAAAGCATATTCAAACTGGAGCCATTGGGTTAGAATAATACGTGTCACTGACACTTGCCATTTTGGGTAATTATTAATCTGTGCAGTTCTTGAAGCTCTAACTTTGAGAACTCAAGACATGTGACATGTAGCATGCATGGTAAGTTCTGGTAAAGCACACTAAACGTCTACCTTTAAGCAGCTTTTGTCCCAGTTATCGAAACTTATTTTCACTATTCCTGTTTTTCAGCTCGGAGGTTCAAGGGTCCAAAAGATTTTCAGTCTAGAGTTGGACATAATCCAAATCCCCTGACTCAAACCACAGGGAATTAACATATTGGGAGAGTTTGGTGCACAAACCAGAGAGGGGAAAAGAAAATGAATGTTTTAAATTCCTTTCAACCAGCAAGTATAGACCAAAGCCTTATGGAATTCAATTGTTTGTAAGAAACTAGCACAAGAGAGCACTTAGAGGTTGAAAAGTGCACATCCTTCTGATCCAATCAAGAAAATCCCCAAACAATAAAGAATCAATAAAACAAAAAAAGAATTACAATCATTATCAGAAAATCAAAAAGGATATCATATCCAAAGCGGATGACATCAGCGAGCTTCAGGGTGATGTAAGTCTGGTCTGGGATTCTCAGATCATTCACAAAAGTCTGGGGAGAAAAGAGATAAAAGTTTGTTTTGGTGTGTTTACATTGAAAGCTTCAGAAAAATCTAGAGGGTAATTATTTGTTTTCACAACAATCATGATTAGTTCAATACCACTGGAATAAAAACAGACACTGGCAACAGTGTCTGTCACACTGGCAACAGGTCATTAAATTGCTTGGTGCTGCTTAGCAGTTGCCTGTGAGTGAAATTTAAGCTATCCTACCTGTAAATTAAGGCATTAACGAGATTATGCAGTTCTGTAATGGCCATCTGCCCTGAGTAGGCTGAGAAAGGCAGTCAGGGGACAAGTGGGTCGAGAGCAGGCTGACACAAAGCACTCACACACCAGCAAAAGCTACACGACTTAATTACATTACACAATCTAAGTTACACACAATCCAGAGGTATAGATACTGTATCGCTTAGTGGAAGGTTAAAGCCTAACAGTGCTTGAAACAATGTACTGTAAGTAAGAGGGCTCACCACTATAAGTAGACTAAATAAAGAGAATTGTCAACGTAAAAGGAAACAGCCATGGTACATTTCAGTAACAAGCCTCTGATGTTAAGTTCTGCTCTGTTTAGAGTGGGCTGCTACAACTGCTGGTGCCAAGAGAAACACTACAGTGAAACAAAGGGCAGTCTTTCCCTCTCCTCAGTCCTGTGCTTGGCTGGAACAGTGCAATGAAGTGGCAATAGTACAGGGGAAGGTGTCAGGGGGAAGGAGGGAGAAAGGAACACCAGAGAAAAAGCCCAGGCCAGCGGAAAACACAGTACTCATTACTGCTCTAGCAACTGTCTCTGGCACTGAGAGAGGGCTCTTTTGTGCTAAGGCCTGAGGGACTGGTAGTGGTGCTCTGGACCCTCCAGAGAGGGCTGTGGCTGGCTGGATCCTTTATTCAACCTGTATGCAGGGGACATGATGAGACTCACCCCGTTCAGGCTGCCCAGGTCCTTCACCATGTGCTCGTCTGTGGCTGGGTCGTAGTTGACGACAGCATGCTGCTTGTCCACACTGCGCGACTGTAAAGCAACAGAGAACATACCTGAGCATCTCATACTGACGGGCAATGGCTAAGAAACTTCAGACTGGATACTGTCATGAGTATAAGCAGTAAAACAAAATATCCACAATGAAGGCAACATGCATGTACAGTAGATCACCGTGCTCATAGTCAAACAGATAGGCCTTTGAGTTTGCTTACATGCTTGCAAATGATCCCTATTACTCCTAACCAATACAAGCCGGGTCATTATGGTACCCGCTGGTTGAAGACAACCCCAGTCTGACACTGAACAGGCAGAACGAGCACTTTACACAACTCAACCAATCATCCCGGTCCTCAACAAGCCACCAGCCATCAGGGCAGGAGGACAAGAAAGACAGCTCTACTGTAGTTCTGCTCATTAATTAATGGGCAGAACAAAAGCAGTAATTAAGGCAGGCTGAGCCACTCGCTCTCTCTTCCACTCATTATTCACTCCAGGCCTCCTCTTCACCACAAAGACAGACCATTCACCCACCTAACTCATTTGCAGAGTTATTACTGTTACTATCGTTCCTTCTTATTGTTGTCACATGCTGCATGTTAACCACAGTGGCAGTTGGTGCCATTTAATATTAGGGAGGACACTTTTTTTATGAGCATGGCCTTATTTCTATTACAGTATATTGGATGACAGTCATTCATTTTCCATTCACCCAGCTCAATGTAACAGATAGGTTAAGGCTAATACATGATAATAACATTTTCCTTATACCAATCATCAGGTTGCTACAACCTAGCCTACAAATTAAAGTTTAACATTGGTGCACACTTTCAAGAGAAAAATTGGAGTCATCAAGGTGACAGACAGTAACGCATTCAATTTGCACACTCTTGCCTGCATCTAGCTCCTCTAGGGTGTAATCATTAGTTCAAAACAGTTGCAAAACGTTGTGTTTAGTAACCAAAACAAGTGTTTCTATTAGACAAATTCAGGTAGATGTCCTTCAGGGAGACAGAACATTGCAAAACAGTGTATTTTAAAACAGTTATTTGGTGATGTTAATATATTTAGTATAGTTTTATCTAAAAATGATAACTTAATGTTAAACTATTTTTCTGAAGTTCAGAGTTGGATGGTCCTCCTCTTCCTCCTCTGAGGAGCATCCACTGGTTTACCACTGATTTGGAGAATTGAGAGGCTCTGGCTTTATGGAGTAGCTATTTTCCTGTCTCAATTAGCACTGGGCAAGGCAATGGCTAGTATGATTATCCTGCTTTGTTTGGTATTATCATCAACACTTTGAAAGCTCTACAGTATTGAGTAATTTCCATGTAAAAGGATCCATGAGCATCAATGTGAAATTCATTGTAGCATATCAAAATTGGGTGTTAAATGAAAGCAAAAGATATATATATATATATATATACACACACACACACAATACATTACATACATTACATACAGTGGGGCAAAAAAGTATTTAGTCAGCCACCAATTGTGCAAGTTCACCCACTTAAAAAGATGAGGCCTGTAATTTTCATCATAGGTACACTTCAATGACAGACAAAATGAGAAAATCCAGAAAAATTGTAGGATTTTTAATGAATTTATTTGCAAATTATGGTGGAAAATAAACTTTTGTTATTGACCAAATACTTATCTCAATACCTTGAAGTATATACCCTTTTTTGTCAATGACAGAGGTCAAACGTTTTCTGTAAGTCTTCCCAAGGTTTTCACACACTGTTGCTGGTATTTTGGCCCATTCCTCCATGCAGATCTCCTCTAGAGCAGTGATGTTTTGGGGCTGTTGCTGGGCAACACGGACTTTCAACTCCCTCCAAAGATTTTCTATGGGGCTGAGATCTGGAGACTGGCTAGGCCACTCCAGGACCTTGAAATGCTTCTCACGAAGCCACTCCTTCGTTGCCCGGGCGGTGTGTTTGGGATCATTGTCATGCTGAAAGACCCAGCCACGTTTCATCTTCAATGCCCTTGCTGATGGAAGGAGGTTTTCACTCAAAATCTCACTATACATGGCCCCATTCATTCTTTCCTTCCTTTACACGGATCAGTCGTCCTGGTCCCTTTGCAGAAAAACAGCCCCAAAGCATGATGTTTCCACCCCCATGCTTCACAGTAGGTATGGTGTTCTTTGGATGCAACTCAGCATTCTTTGTCCTCCAAACACGACGAGTTGAGTTTTTACCAAAAAGTTATATTTTGGTTTCATCTGACCATATGACATTCTCCCAATCTTCTTCTGGATCATTCAAATGCTCTCTAGCAAAATTCAGACGGGCCTGGACATGTACTGGCTTAAGCAGGGGGACACGTCTGGCACTGCAGGATTTGAGTCCCTGGCGGCGTAGTGTGTTACTGATGGTAGGCTTTGTTACTTTGGTCCCAGCTCTCAGCAGGTCATTCACTAGGTCCCCCGTGTGGTTCAAAAATTTTTGCTCACCATTCTTGTGATCATTTTTACCCCACGGGGTGAGATCTTACGTGGAGCCCCAGATCGAGGGAGATTATCAGTGGTCTTGTATGTCTTCCATTTCCTAAGAATTGCTCCCACAGTTGATTTCTTCAAACCAAGCTGCTTACCTATTGCAGATTCAGTCTTCCCAGCCTGGTGCAGGTCTACAATTGTGTTTCTGGTGTCCTTTGACAGCTCTTTGGTCTTGGCCATAGTGGAGTTTGGAGTGTGACTGTTTGAGGTTGTTGACAGGTGTCTTTTATACTGATAACAAGTTCAAACAGGTAACAGGTAACGAGTGGAGGACAATGGAGCCTCTTACAGACAAAGTTACAGGTCTGTGAGAGCCAGAAATCTTGCTTGTTTGTAGGTGAACAAATACTTATTTTCCACCATAATTTGCAAATAAATTCATAAAAAAATCCTACAATGTGATTTTCTGGGGGAAAAAAATCTAATTTTGTCTGTCATAGTTGAAGTGTACCTATGATGAAAATTACAGGCCTCTCATCTTTTTAAGTGGGAGAACTTGCACAATTGGTGGCTGACTAAATACTTTTTTTGCCCCACTGTACATACATAAACACACACAGTTGAAGTCGAAAGTTTACATACACCTTAGCCAAATACATTTAAACGCAGATTTTCACAATTCTTGACATTTAATCCTAGTAAAAAATGCCCTGTTTTAGGTCGGTTAGGATCACCACTTTATTTTAAGAATGTGAAATGTCAGAATAAATTATGCTTTTATTTCTTTCATCACATTCCCAGTGGGTCAGAAGTTTACACACAATAATTATCTGGGAGCATTGCCTATAAATGGTTTAACTTGGGTCAAACGGTTTGGGGTAGCCTTCCACAAGCTTCTCACAATAAGTTGGGTAAATTGTGGCCCATTCCTCCTGACAGAGCTGGTGTAGCTGAGTTAGGTAGGCCTCCTTACTTGCACACGCTTTTTCAGTTCTTCCCACAAATGTTCTATAGGATTGAGGTCAGGGCTTTGTGATGGCCACTCCAATACCTTGACTTTGTCCTTAAGCCATTTATGCCAGTTTTGGAGCAGTGGCTTCTTCCTTGCTGAGCGGCCTTTCAGGTTATGTCGATATAGGACTTGTTTTACTGTGGATATAGATACTTTGTACCTGGTTCCTCCAGCATCTTCACAAGGTCTTTTGCTGTTGTTCTGGGATTGATTTGCACTTTTCACACCAAAGTACGTTCATCTCTAGGAGACAGAACGCATCTCCTTCCTGAGCAGTATGACGGCTACGTGGTCCCATGGTGTTTATACTTGCGTACTGTTGTTTGTACAGATGAACGTGGTACCTTCAGGCGTTTGGAAATTGCTCCCAAGGATGAACCAGTCTTGTGGAGGTCTACAATTTTTTTCTGAGGTCTTGGCTGATTTCTTTTGATTTTCCCATGATGTCAAGCAAAGAGGCACGGAGTTTGAAGGTAGGCCTTGAAATACATCCACAGGCACGCCTCTGATCGGCTCAAAAGATGTCAATTAGCCTAACAGAAGCTTCTAAAGCCATGACATTTTTCCAAGCTGTTTAAAGGCACAGTCAACTTAGTGTATGTAAACTTCTGACCCACTGGAATTGTGATACAGTGAATTATAAGTTAAATAATCTGTCTGTAAACAATTATTGGAAAAATGACTTGTGTCATGCACAAAGTAGATGTCCTATCCAACTTTCCAAAACTATAGTTTGTTAACAAGAAATTTGTGGAGTGGTTGAAAAATTAGTTTTAATGACTCCAACCTAAGTGTAGGTAACCTTCTGACTTCAACTGTATATATATAGAGAGATATTATTAGAAAAAATGTCAAACATTTTCCATCCTATAAATTAGGACTAAGCAAAAGCTATGATTTCTGGTCAAAGAGATGGAAAAGGGGTATTAGAAAACATCTAGCAGAAAGACTTTAAAGGTACTAGAAATACATCAAAACACATATTTTAGAGGGTGATGTCCATAGACTTCAAAACAAATACTACAAACTGGCAGCAGCTTCCTGCTTCATATCTAAAAGGGTGCTTATCCTACATAAATGCAATTTACCCTTTACAATTGAAAAAAGTGGAAATGATACAGGGCAGATTTACTTACTTATGCTCCACTCTGTATGGAAGTAAAATAGCATTTGTATCAATTTACGCTCCTAACCCATATGACAAATATGTTCTCCCTTCTGTAACCAGAAGCCTGATCAATTTAAATTGGATTATACGCTTATTATTGGAACTGACATGAATGCCATTATTGATGCTATGCTAGATAGATCTGAACCTTCTCATAGCTCATCCCAAGTGAATGCTTCCATTGCACAATTTATTAAAAGATCTTAATGACCGTTGGAGACTTCAAAATCCCACAACTAAGGACTATACTTGCTTTTCTGTTAGATTTAAGACTTTACTATGTTTCAACATCTACTGATATTACAGGTAACCTGGAACTTATAAAAAAACATTACAGGCCATTCCATCTGATCATTCTTCTGTAAATTTCAAATCTTCCCAATGAAAAAATGTGCACTGAGATGGTTTAATAAAACTTCACTACACAACTGACTTCCTTTTTCAGTTTAAAATCATTTCAATTATTATTCAATTTAAAATAATTTTTTGAAATAAATTATTCCTCAGTGTAGGACTCAACTATGGTATGGTTAGCTGTAAAAGGTTTTATAAGAGGAAACACTACACATTTCTCACATTTCCAGAATGTAAGACTTCAGAAGATCAGTGAATTGGAAAAGCATTGGAAAATGTAGGAAGACAACTACTCAGAGAGAGAAATTGGGATAAAAACAAGTAGACTGAAACTTAAATGACCTGTTGCAACAGAGCAGAGGGTGTGACAAAAATACTGTTTAAGGGAGTAGGCCTAGCCACTTACTGGCACTGCAACTTAAACATGCTGAAACAAGATCATCAATACAGCTATTCAGATCCCATACTAAGGGACTGATATCGGATCCTACAGAAATAAATAACTTTTAGAGCATATTAGTCAGTCATACAGTTCTTCAAATAGCTTGATACTTCTGCTTGTCGGCGGTTGCTGGAGAAACTTGCATTGCCCACACTTTCTCAGGAAGGAACAGTTTAATTAGAATAACCTGTCACTTATTCTGAACTGAAAACTGCTCTTTTAAATATGAAGACAGATAAAGCACCTGGTATTGATGGAATACCTCCTAACCCCTTCAACTTTTGGGATGAGCTAGGATCAGTTATTATTGAATTGCTTAACATTGCTAATGAAAAAGGACAACTCCACAGAGATATCAACACAGCTACTATATCCCTAAGAAAGGAAAATAACTCACAAATTGGGCTAATTTTCATCCACTCTGTTTAATTGGAACAGAAATGAAGATGTACAGTGCATTCGGAAAGGATTTAGACCGCTTGACTTCTTCCACAATTTATTACGTTACAGCATTATTCTAACATTGATTAAAGTTTTTTCCCCTCATAAATCTACACACAATATCACATTAGGACAAAGCAAATACAGGTTTAGAAATGTATTAAAAAACAAATAAATAAAATATCACATTTACATAAGTATTCAGACCCTTCACTCAGTACTTTGTTGAAGCACCTTTGGCAGCGATTTTAGCCTCGAGTCTTCTTAGGTATGACGCTACAAGCTTGGCACACGTGTATTTGGAGAGTTTCTCCCATTCTTCTCCGCAGATCCTCTCAAGCTCTCTCAGGTTGGAAGGGGAGCGTTGTTGCACAGCTATTTGCAGGTCTCTCCAGAGATGTTAGATTGGGTTCAAGTCCAGGCTCTGGCTGGGCCACTCAAGGAAATTCAGAGACTTGTCCCAAAGCCACTCCTGCGTTGTCTTGGCTGTGTGCTTAGGGTCGTTGTCCTGTTGGAAGGTGAACCTTTACCCAAGTCTGAGGTCCTGAGTGCTCTGGAGCAGGTTTTCATCAAGGATCTCTCCGTACTTTGCTCCGTTCATCTTTCCCCTTGATCCTGACTAGTCTCCCAGTCCTTGCCGCTGAAAAACATCCCCACAGCATGATGCTGCCACCGCCATACTTCAACGTAGGGATTGGTGCCAGGTTTCCTCCAGACGTGACACTTGGCATTCAGGCCAAAGAGTTCAATCTTGGTTTCATCAGACCAGAGAATCTTGTTTCTCATGGTCTGAGATTCTTTAGATACCTTTTGGCAAACTCCAAGCAGGCTGTCATGTGCCTTTTACTGAGCAGTGGCTTCTGTCTGGCCACTCTACCATAAAAGGCCTGATTGGTGGTGCTACAGAGATGGTTGTCCTTCTGGAAGGTTATCCCATCTCCACTGAGGTACTCTGGAGCTCTGTCAGAGTGACCATCGGATTCTTGGTCACCTCTCTGATCAAGGCCCTTCTCCCCCAATTGCTCAGTTTGCCAGGGCGGCCAGCTCTAGGAAGAGTCTTGGTGGTTCCAAACTTCTATTTAAGAATCATGAAGGCCACTGTGTTCTTGTGGACCTTCAATGCTGCAGACATTTTGGGGTACATTTCTCCAGATCTGTTCCTCGACGCAAATCCTGTCTCGGAGCTCTACGGACAATTCCTTCGACCTCATGGCTTGGTTTTTGCTCTAACATGCATTGTCAACTGTGGGACCTTATATAGACAAGTGTGTGCCTTTCCAAATAATGTCCAATCGATTGAATTTACCACAGATGGACTCCAATCAAGTTGTAGAAACAAGGATGATCAATGGAAACAGGATGCACCTGAGCTCAATTTCAAGTCTCATAGCAAAAGGTCTGAATACTGTAAAGGTAAATAAGGTACCTGTTTTTTATACATTTGCAAAAATTAATTTTAGAATACGGCTGTAACATAACAAAACGTGGAGAAACTCATAAATCCTGACCAAACAGGGTTTATTAAGGGTCGTCAGGCAGCCGATAACAATCGCCGCCTGTTTCAAGTGGTTTCTGAGGCTTCCAATCTGGATAGCCTGTGTACTGTGTTATCATTAGATGCAGAGAAAGCCATTGACCACTTAGAGTGGGAATATTTATGGCTTGTTCTTGAACCTTTTGGTTTTGGGGCTAGATTTATACATATGATCCACACCATTTATGTGAATCATTTTATTATATCTACTGGCACTACCCATTCTAATGTATTTACCATACAATGAGGATGTAAACAAGGTTGTCCCACCTCCACTATACTATTTGCTCGCTCTCTTGAACCGCTGGCACAAAGCATACATCAAAATTCGGCTTCCTCACATATAAAAATCAAACAAACTGATCAAGCAATTGCACTACCATTTCAATTAGATCTCAATGCAGATGGCATACTGCTCTACGTCAAAAACGCTCAGAAAATCCCTCCAGTCAATAATGTCTATTTTTACAGCATTTCAACTTATGGTCTGGTTACAAGAGCAACTGGTCCAAATCAGCTCTACTACCTCTTAACTCAGCTATGGGAAGCGTGCAACTACCAATCATGAACCCAGTGAATAAGCAAATACCTACTTCTCCATTACCATATCCCCCTCTATTCACACTACTTGCAGGAAAAACTACTTACTGCCTTTCCTTCCAGTTCTCTGCTGCCAGTGACTGGAACGAATTGCAAAAATCGCTGAAGCTGGAGACTTACATTTCCCACACTAACTTTAAACATCTGCTATCTGAGCAGCTAACCGATCGCTGCAGCTGAACATAGTCCATCTGTAAATAGCCCACCCAATCTACCTAGCTCATCACCATATAGTTTTTATTTACTTTTCTGCTCATGTATCACTCCAGTGGTAATCTGCTAAATTGTAATAATTTAGCTAATATTGCCTACCTCCTTACGCCATTTGTACACACTGTATATAGACTTTCTTTTTTCTATTGTGTTATTGACTGTACGCTTGTTTATTCCATGTGTAACTCTGTTGTTGTTTGTCGTGCACTGCTTTGCTTTATCTTGGCCAGGTCGCAGTTGTAAATGAGAACTTGGTCTCAACTGGCCTACCTGGTTAAATAAAGGTGAAATAAAAAATTATACAGATAAGCATTTGAGATCTAATCTTAAATTGCACACACACTCCAATATGGCGTAATAAAGAATTCTTAGCATGTTGGAAACCATTTACAGTGCATTCGGAAAAGTATTCAGAGCCCTTGACTTTTTCATAAAAAATAAATTAAAAAATTAAAAAGCCTATGTGCTACAGCCTCATATCCAAACCGATGCGGACATGAGGCATGAGCCAGAAAATGTAGCCAAACTTTAAATGATACTTTTAATGACATAAATACAGGCTAAATGCCAGTCATGTTTGACAAATATAATGAAGGATAATTAACATTATGTTGAATGAATCAAGCCTTTGGACGTTACTCAAGGCATGGTTTGTTCATTTCAGATGGTCACAAGACCAGAGAATGAAGGACAGTGCATGTTGCGCACCGCACATCACCCAACTCGATTCTGAGTGGAGGCAGTCAGCATTTTGAAACTATTTAACCATAAACTTAATTGTTTAAAACATGGACGTTTTATGTCATTTTATGAAGCATGTCTTATCTTGTTTCAAAGTAGCCTAGACAAAATATGACTTTAGAAATGTTGAGGGAATTATTTTCTAAACACATAATATGGCATTGAAATCAGCATTTCTCTCATGATCTATTGGTTTTCAAATCAACGTTATTTTAATTGTCCAGCAGGAAAAGGGATAATCCTCATCATATTAGTAACCCATGCTAGCTGAAGCACCTTCAGAGCTCCCCTTTCTTCATTTCTAACAGATATTTTCATATCTGTCACATGAAACGGTTTGCGCTTGGGGTGCGCGTTTGAGAATTGTGTTTTCCCGCTAATTGCATTTTGGAACATTCGCGCATTGCCTATAGCCATGTACGCATTTTTGAGCTTTTAATATGAAGAAATAAAACATTACGATTTTAAACTAAACAGTCTGATTGGTTGCATCAGCGTCCTTGCTTTAAAAAAAAAAACGATATGCAGTGGTTGTATGAATTTTGGATCAGTTGTCCAAGAGTCCGTTTTGAACCATATATTGCTTTGATGATGGGACGCCATTACTGTCGAGCCCTGGAGAGCATTAATTTATAAAAACATAAAGTATTTGGTTGTAATTGTAGCCTAATGGTGCAATATGTTACAGGCTACCAAGGGTGGCCAACCAGGAGAGCCTTAAAAGGGGAGTGTTGTATTTTGAGACAGGCTTGAATATGCAAATAAGCCAATAGAAAGACTGTAGCCTATATTTGTCTGATTCTCTGTGGTAAAAAAAAAATAGTAATGCATTTTATTTTGTAAAGTGGCATGCTTACATCATCCAATGACGTAAAAAAAGTTTGGGGGAAATGTGGGGACAAAAAAATAGGAGGGAGATTTTACCGAAATTCTTATACCAAACTTTGCATCTGCACAGTTCTTCCAGTAAATGTTTTTATACTGTTAAAAGTGGTACTTGTGCATAGAGTTGTATGTATTGTTACATTTTGAAATCAATATTTTTTGTTTAGCATACATCTTAAGTGAAAATTCCTTTACCGTGGAATTGCCCTTGACGTAAAAAAAAGTCTGGTCTCATAATAAATAAAACACCACTCAGTTACAACATTACCCCACTTTCCCAGAGGAATGTCCATTTATCTTATCTGAGACGAATGTGACCTCTGGCACCCCACAGCCGTTGCAGAGTGACGAATACAGTTTCTCTAAGGACTTCATGGCCTACTTGTTGGGCTTGTAGAGGCACATACTGTTCAGACAGACTTCTACAAAAAGAGACAACATCAAGGCCCTAAACAACTTTCATTTGAAATGGCTCCAGTTCCACATCTGTCAAAAAGCCAAACGGAATGCTCACATGACAGACAGTCACCAAACTGTGGTTTTTATGGGTATTGTCATTTTACATTGTGCTGCAAATACAAAAACAAAAGACTGTACAATGCCAAAAAGGGACAAGACTGAAATATGCTTGGGCTATAGAACATGCCAGACCAGAAAGCATGCACACTTAAAGAGAGATTATAAGTAAGCATCATTTCCAATAGGAGAGGCTGAGGTTTTGCTGGAGCCAGTGATGCCTGAATGTGGACAAGAGCAATTTTTCAATTCTACACGCAGATGTGGTGGGCTGGGCATGTTGAGCAAACCACAGACTGAGGAAAGTGTATAAACTATTTTGAAGGCAGTGTTCTTTTTTCCAGTGGCAAGAGCTAGAAGGCAAGAGCGAGAAGTACACAGAAAGAAACTCCCAAATGATTGCATTTTGTTGCATTTTGCGTTGACATTTGAGGGAGGCAATTCTCCCAGCAGTCACTGCTCTTAAAACACACACGTGCACAAATAAACACCTCTCACGTACACACAGGTCAACTCCCACAGATCTTTCGTACATTAATAAAACTTGCTTTCCTTCAGTCAGGACCCTAATATAGGCGTCATCCTTTCACAAGAGGGTGGATGGCCAGTTGATTGGCTAAGGGTCACATGACAGGTTGATGGCATTTGGTGTCTAAACAGAAGGTGCTGCAGATGTCATTCGGTACTCCCTAAAAACACACCACAGCCATACAGCTACGACTGACAGTGACTTTTCATAGCAGGTTAGGAGAGCATTTTAGCTAATCCTAACCCTTTTCCTAACATTAATCTAATTATCCTAACTTGCTACTTTAAAGCCAGTTCTGGTAGTAGCTGTATGGAAGTGCCGTGTTTTTAGGGAATCTTGACGTTGTACACACCTGCAGCATGAGTTCGCACTCCTCCCGGCCCACAAAGATCATCTCCGGTGGCAACCGGTGTCTTGTGCCTGAGCTGCTGACCAGGAACCATGACGTCACACTCATCTTGGAGCCCCGACTCAGAGCCTTCTTAGCATGCTGGGAGGGGCGAGAAGACTTGATATATTAGTCAACATGTAGAACAGTAGATTCTTGTTGTCACCACATTCACTGCAATTCTGGTACCAAATTTGGACAACTAACAACTCAATTAAATATTTTCAGATCTATAACACAATCACCAGAAATTAAGATATAATATTTCCTAAACAAAAAGTTGTTTTATCCCAAATATTCCCATTAATAAAAAATAATAAAAATTGATTGAGTCTTACTAGCTAGGTTTCTATCCAATTGGTGACAGACTTTCATGTGAATATTCTAAATTCCTCCTAAAGATAAAACGACACAACAGTGGTAGGCCTGATCACCGACAACAACGAGACAGCCTATAGGGAGGTCAGAGACCTGGCCGGGTGATGCCAGAATAACAACCTATCCCTCAACGTAACCAAGACGAATGAGATGATTGTGGACTACAGGAAAAGGAGGACCGAGCACACCCCTATTCTCATCGACGGGGCTGTAGTGGAGCAGGTTGAGAGATTCAAGTTCCTCGATGTCCACATCAACAACAAACTAGAATGGTCCAAACACACCAGGACAGTTGTGAAGAGGGCACGACAAAGCCTATTCCCCCTCAGGAACCTAAAAAGATTTGGCATGGGTCCGGAGATCCTCAAAAGGTTCTACAGCTGCAATATTGAGAGCATTGCCTGGTACGGCAAATGCTCAGCCTCTGACCGCAAGGCACTACAGAGGGTAGTGCGTATGGCCCAGTACATCACTGGGGGTAAGCTGCTTGCCATCCAGGACCTCTACACCAGGTGGTGTCAGAGGAAGGCCCTAAAAATTGTCAAAGACCCCAGCCACCCCAGTCATAGACTGTTCTCTCTACTACCGCATGGCAAGCAGTGCCGGAGTGCCAAGTCTCAGGCAAAAAGGCTTCTCAACAGTTTTTACCCCCAAGCCATAAATCTCCTGAACAGGTAGCTACCCAGACTATTTGCATTGTGCCCCCCCAACCCCTCTTTTACGCTGCTACTACTCTCTTTCTTATCATATATGCATAGTCACTTTAACTATACATTCATGTACATACTACCTCAATGGGGCCGACCAACCAGTGCTCCCGCACATCGGCTAACCGGGCTATCTGTATTGTGTCCTACCACCCCCTCTTTTATGCTACTGCTATTCACTGTTCATCATATATGCATAGTCACTTAAACCATATCTACATGTACATACTACCTCAATCAGCCTGACTAACCGGTGTCTGTATATAGCCTCGCTACTCTATATAGATTGTCTTTTTACTGTTGTTTTATTTCTTTACTTACCTATTGTTCACCTAATACCTTTTTTGCACTATTGGTTAGAGCCTGTAAGTAAGTATTTAAGTAAGCATGTTGTAGTGCACACAGCATTTAGTATCCACTTACGTTTTCATGCAACAAATACAAATCTAACGTTCAATGTGTTTCCAGCGCATTTTCAACTCTACCAAGAGTTTGTCACAAACTGTTGCATTAAATAACAAATGTACCTACTCTGGTCTTAACACTTTCACTACAGCCAACAGCTTGCAGATACAGTGCGGGTAGGTTCTGCAGGTAGGTTAGTCTACTTGATGAGATTATTATGGTTAAGAGAATATTTTTATTTGTCAAACAGCAGTCTAGCATCGACCACCATGTCACCAGAACAAGAACCTCGACAGTTATTGGAAAGGAGCATCAAGCTCATTCTGTACACTTTCATCACCCTATGAAGTTCATCATAACTTATTTAATCTGTAGCCTAATAAACTGCATGATTTCCCGAGTCGTAGTGCGAGGACCACACACCATGTCATCAAGTGACTCCAAGTTGACCTCAATATTTGCGCAAAAAGGTGTTTCCACCACCATTTTAGAAACACAAAAATGATCCCACCACGTTGAACGAACAAATGATCTATCAGCATTTATAAAATCATACCAAAACTTCCCGTTTCCATCACTGTTTTTTAAATGGTATAACTTTACTTGCATAAAAACTGTGGATGGAAACGTGGTTCATGTAATCAAGGTATGAAATGCTTGTATTGGAAAATACAAATCTCTTTTTGGGCATAGTTGTAGTCAATTAGCAGTGTACAAGTTATTATAATTATGTTCTGGTCCCCCAACCTTCCGCTCCGACAAAAATAGACCCGCGGCAGAATCTTGTTGTGTACCCCTCTTCTCAGGCACGTCTGGTTGTGTCATCAAGTGATGCTCATGCACACACTACACCCAACACAAACAGGGATTCCTTCTTCAATACAGGCCTGGTGAAAAGGAAGAAATTCCTTCATGTTTATGCCCCAATTTATTCTCCACAAAGCTGAGCATGACACTTCCCTCCAACTGTTGCAAACACAGCAACCTACAGTCTACAATATACATGATTGAGTATCCATTGGATTTTCAGCAGTTAGCGTCGCCCACGGTTGGCCACGTGTGAACTACAATTGACACTATGTTCTCACGTTTAGAAACGCCAATAATCATCGCTTCACTTTTTGAAAATGATTTCTTGCTGATATGAAGGATACGTTCCTTAGGTTTCCAAAAGCGCACCGCAAGCAATGCATTGTAATGTTCTTAAGCCAATGAGTCCCACTAATGCTGCCGTGTTTTGGACTTCGAACCTCTTTAAAACATTTTGAGTTTGAGTTACAGACTTCTGAGTTGTACCATTGGATTAGTCTATTTCTTCTGCTTCTGTCTATGTGAATAACTGGGGCTGAGTTAGAGCGGTGTTTGTGAGACAAGAGAGGATCCCGAGGGGCCCAGGGCCCGAGGCCCTGTATTTTTTTTACAAAAACGTGTGTAGAGTCTGAATGGTTTGAGCTACAAACTATTAAAGATATCTATGAAAAACAGAGACTCTTAGGAACACGTAACATGTTTTGCTTTATGGAGCTCACAAGCTACACAAGAGTTGTTAGAAGGTAAGTGGTTCTTCTACATAGATCATAGGAAATCCCAGGACAGTCTAATACTGTAATAAGCTCACACTGGAGTCTGACAGAAACTCCAAACAGTTGTCACGGACTATTTGGATATATATATTTTTTTTACATTTGTCAATAAAAAAAACTCACAAATGCAACTGTTTGTGTCAACTTGTTGTGTCTTGTACTTGTACTGGTTGTCCTGGAAAGAAAATGGTTAAACACTTCATTGTGAGGCTAAATATAAGGTCTGGACATGCAGATAAATGAAAACCCATTTTTTGCTGGGGTCTCTTTCATATCGGTGAGAAATAATTTTAAAAAGTGAAATTACTACACACCTTTTATAGGGTTAGTGTTCCTTGAGGGGCATATATCCATGTTACAGCGCTTGTTACTGGAAGACAGACAGAAGACCATCTGTGCTAATTAGCATGACCAGAACACCTGTGTGTAAGTGTAACTGGGGAGGAAGTGTAGTTTGTCAACTGGAGGTAAACACATTATGGATCTGTGCAAAACTGCTACAGTAAGTCTATTTTATTTGAAATATTCTTTCTCGCTGTAATGAAAGATAACGGGCATATCAGCATATCACATGTTTGGAAAACCATTTCGTAAGCGACGATTGACGTTCCTAAACGTTAAGTTTACACGGAGCCAAATATGGGGGAATGTAATGGCTGAAAACACTACATACTGAGTAGAAGGATTTAGAGCTAGCTAGGTCTTATCAAGTTAGCATCGTTAAGGTACCCGAACAAACATCCTAACTCCTCAGTTCTGATCACCTTTCCTGATATTAGTCCTACAATTCTGCTCAATCATGCAGCCAACCTAAATTGCTGTTTGCTTAAAATGACCGACCATTCAACATTGGTTTGGAACGAGGTGCAACTAATTAAACATATGGCTATGCTATAATACCAGAATGATCTGTGGTCAATGGATTGTACTGTAGTAACGTTAGTAGGCTAGTTGCTATCAGTCTCAGCCACTTTACTAACCAATAATTCCCATATTAATATCTGGAAAATGATGCATATGCAATTCATCATGTCTAGCCATCTCACTTGTCAAACAAGCTAGGCCAGGTAGAAAGCTACAAAATCATCAACAACAAAAAACGATTCTGAAGGTTACAATAGTTGTAACAACACTTGTTGCAACGTTAGCCAGCAGTTGACACTGACTTTATGGTGAGTTTGCAAGCAGACTGACCCTCCACTTTTAGCAAGCTAGCTATAGTAGCTAAATTATTTTATTTCGAAAGAATGTTGGGATTACTGGTCCGTTAGCTCCTGTCTCTGGTTAGTTAGTTACCTGTTTCAATTGAAGGCCAAACATCATCATACAGGAAATAGGAAAGGTTTTCCCGAACGAGAAAAAAACAGTACTAGTTCACGACTCCCCCTTCACAAGCATACCTTTAATCCGGACTCTGCTTTCTCCAGAATAGTAGCCAGCGTTAATACAATAAATAATAATTTACAGCTGTATCTATGTCCTCTTCTTTAGTAAAGTAGTTTCAAGAAACAATAATGTTAGTCCAGGTAAATGACGAACACACCCTCCCTTCAATATTTGACAAGCCGACGAAAATGTACATTACACTTCCACCGCCACGCGTAAGGATCAACGTTCTCCAGACGAGTGACGCAACTAGTCAGTCCCACATGTCAACTCAAATGCTTAGCACCTGAACGAAAGAGAAGAGTAATGAAATATGAATCTGTAGTTGCTAAATAAAAGCGCCATACAATTATGGGATATTGTCCAACTTCGCTCAAAAATGTAGGGGATGGAAAATAATGATGTTTTTACAATGAATTAAATCATGTCACATCAAAGTAATAAATAGCAAAGTAAATACAATTTTGTAATAACAGTTTTCGTGAAATTATGTTTCAGAAACGGTCAGTAATCTTAACTCGCCCACATGGAGACAGCGTTCCTATTAATATTAAATTACTAGATGCAGTTGATTTCAGCACAGTGTTCTTTCTGGTGGATGCAATGTAGTATGTAGACAGGTGTGGAGTTCTTTTTTACTGTCAAACCCGAGAAGACTGGAAAGAAGGTTATTATATGCGCTATGTAAACTTTAGTAGCGTCATCAATCACTTTGATTCGCGTAACGGCAGCGACACTAGCTGGATCCTATCCACAATAAGACTTCCGGTTTTGGGATTTCCCTTCAAAATAAAAGTCCACCGTAAAATGTATTTGTATGATACGAAATCATTATTTTTTTTGTTGTTGTAGTTTTTCTTAGTGCATAATGTTAAAATTATGAAAAACAAAACAAAGGTAACTAACTACATGTGGGAAAAATCTAAAGAGAATCACTATTTTATATAAGCTTAAGGGGCGGCAGGTAGCCTCGTAGTTAGAGCGTTGGGCCAGTAACTGAAAGGTTGATCGAATCCCTGAGTTGACCGGGTAAAACTATGTCGTTCTGCCCCTGAACCCAGTGTTTCTCGGCCGTCATCGTAAATAAGAATTTGTTCTTAACTGACTTACCTGGTAAGAATATAGAATATTATGGAGTGGAGCACATTGAGAAACGGTTGGAGCTTAAGTATATTAATGTCAAGAATATAATAATAGCCTACTGGTAAAAAAATATATATACAGTAAAAATCTTGGACACATTGCAGGGTTTTTCTTTATTTTTTACTATTTTCTACATTGTAGAATAATAGTTAAGACATCAAAACTATTAAATAACACATATGTAGAAGAAGTGTTAAACAGGTCAAAATATATTTTAGATTCTTCAAAGTAGGCACCCTATGCCTTGATGACAGCGTCATCTGGAATGCTTTTCCAACAGTCTTGAAGGACAGCACTTCACATCCCAAGCCATCTCAATTGGGTTGAGGTCGGGTAATTGTCGGTTGATTGTGGAGGCCAGCTCATCTGATGCAGCACTCCATCACTTTCCTTCTTGGTCCAATACCCCTTACACAGCCTGGAGGTGTGTTGAGTCATTGTCTTGTTGAAAACAAATTATAGTCTCACTAAGCGCAAACAAGATGGGATGGCGTATTGCTGCAGCATGCTGTGGTACCGATGCCAGTTAAGTGTGCCTTGAATTCTAAATAAATCACTGACAGTGTCACCAGCAAAGCACCCCGAAACCACCACACCTCAACCCTCCATGCTTCTCGGTGGGAACCACACATGCGGAGATCATCCGTTCACCTACTCTGTGTCTCACAAAGACACAGCGGTTGGAACCAAACATCTGAAATTTGGACTCATACCAAAGGACAGATTTCCACCGGTCTAATGTCCATTGCTCGTGTTTCTTGGCCCAAGCAAGTCTCTTCTTATTATTGGTGTCCTTTAGTAGTGGTAGTAGAAATTCGACCATGAAGGCCTGATTCACGCAGTCTCCTCTGAACAGTGTATGTTGAGATGTGTCTGTTACTTGAACTCTGTGATGCATTTATTTGGGCTGCAATCTGAGGCTGTTACCTCTAATGAATTTATCCTCTGCAGCAGAGGTAACTCTGGGTATTCCATTCCTGTGGCGGTCCTCATGAGAGCCAGTTTCATCATAGCACTTGATTGTTGTAGCGACTGCACTTGAAGAAATTGAAAGAATTCTTGAAATGTTCCTGATTGACTGACCTTCAGGTCTTAAACTAATGATGGACTGTCATTTATCTTTGTTTATTCGAGCTGTTCTTGCCATAATATGGACGGTCTTTACGTCCATCTTCTGTATACCACCCCTACCTTGTCACAATACAAATGATTGGCTCAAACGCATTACGAAGTTAAAAGTTCATTTGTGGAATTTCTTTCCAAGGCACATCTGTTAATTGAAATGCATTCCAGGTGACTACCTCATGAAGCTGGTGGAAAAAATGCCAGGAGTGTGCAAAGCTGTCATCAAGGCAAAGAGTGGCTATTTTGAAGAAGCTCAAATATAAGATAGATTTTTTTGTTTTAACACTTTTTTTGGTTACTACATGATTCCATATGTGTTATTTCATAGTTTTGATGTCTTCACTATTATTCTACAATGTAGAGAATAGTAAGAAAAAATCAAGAAAACCCTGGAATGAGTAGGTGTGTCCAAAATGTTGACTGGTACTGTATTAGAGGTCAACCGATTATCATTTTTCAACGCCAATACCGATTATTGGAGGACAAAAAAAAGCTGATACCGATTAATCGGACAATTTTTTAAAATGGATTTATTTGTAATAATGACAATTACAACAATACTGAATGAACACTTATTTTAACTTAATATAATACATCAATAAAATCAATTTAGTCTCAAATAAATAATGAAACATGTTCAATTTGGTTTAAATAATGCAAAAACAAAGTGTTGAAGGTAAAAGTGCAATATGTGCCATGTAAGAAAGCTAATGTTTAAGTTCCTTGCTCCGAACATGAGAGCATATGAAAGCTGGTGGTTCCTTTTAACATGAGTCTTTGTCACGCCCTGCCAATAGAGAGACTTTTTATTCTCTATTTTGGTTAGGCCAGGGTGTGACTAGGGTATGCATTCTATGTCCTTTTTTCTATGTTTTGTATTTCTATGTATTGGCCTGGTATTGTTCTCAATCAGGGACATCTGTCTATCATTGTCTCTGATTGAGAACCATACTTAGGTACCCTTTTCCCCCACCTGTTTTGTGGGAAGTTAACTTTGTAGTTGTTCAGGGCACATAGCCCAAAGCGTCACGGTTGGTGTTTTGTTGGCGTCATTTTTAAATAAAGTTAAAATGTACGCTTACCATGCTGCACCTTGGTTCAGTCCTTCAGCCAGCTGTGACAGTTTTCAATATTCCCAGGTAAGAAGTTTTAGGTTGTAGTTATTATAGGACTATTTCTCTCTACACGATTTGTATTTCATATACCTTTGACTATTGGATGTTCTAATAGGCACTTTAGTATTGCCAGTTTAACAGTATAGCTTCCGTCCCTCTCCTCACGCCTACCTGGGCTCGAACCAGGAACATATCGACAACAGCCACCCTCGAAGCAGCTTTGCCATTGCAGAGCAAGGGGAACAACCACTCCAAGTCTCAGAGTGAGTGACGTTTGAAACGCTATTAGCGCGCACCCCGCTAACTAGCTAGCCATTTCACATCGGTTACACCAGCCTAATCTCGGGAGTTGATAGGCTTGAAGTCATAAACAGCGCAAGCTTGAAGCATTGCGAAGAGCTGCTGGCAAAACACACGAAAGTGCGGTTTGAATGAATGTTTACCAGCCTGCTGGTGCCTACCACCACTCAGACTGCTTTATCAAATCAGACTTAATTATATCATAAAACATAGAAATACGAGCCTTAGGTCATTAATATGGTCGAATCCGGAAACTATAATTTCGAAAACAAAACGTTTATTCTTTCAGTGAAATACAGAACCGTTCCGTATTTTATCTAACGGGTGGCATCCATAAGTCTAAATATTACTGTTACATTGCACAACCTTCAATGTTATGTCATAATTACGTAAAATTCTGGCAAATTAGTTCGCAATGAGCCAGACGGCCCAAACTGTTGCATATACCCTGACTCTACGTGCAATGAATGCAAGAGAAGTGACACAATTTCACCTGGTTAATATTGCCTGCTAACCTTTCTTTTAGCTAAATATGCAGGTTTAAAAATATATACTTCTGTGTATTGATTTTAAGAAAGGCAATGATGTTTTTGGTTAGGTACATGTTGGAGCAACGACAGTCCTTTTTCACAAATGCGCACCGCATCGATTATAGCAGGACACACTAGATAAACTAGTACTATCATGAACCATGTGTAGTTATAACTAGTGATTATGATTGATTGATTGTTTTTTATAAGATAAGTTTAATGCTAGCTAGCAACTTACCTTGGCTTCTTACTACATTCGCGTAACAGGCAGGCTCCTCGTGAGGCAGGTGGTTAGAGCGTTGGACTAGTTAACCCTAAGGTTGCAAGATTGAATCCCTGAGCTGACAAGGTAAAAATATGTCATTGTTATGAAAACCTGAAATCAGGCCTAATTAATCGGCCATTCCAATTAATCAAAATTATTATTTTGATTGTATGATTATTGTTTATTTACTATTGTTCAAGGATGCAATTTTGTGTCCATAAAACCAGGGTTCAGCCTACACATTAGAGTCCCTAGAATACAAAACAGGTTCGTTTGAACGAAAATCTTGTTTATAGCAAGTGTTGCTGGACTTTTACTATAGTCAAACAGCTTCAAATAGTGTACCTGGACACAATATGGTTAAAATACAGCACTATGTCATAGGGCACATTGTCACAAAATACCTTATAATGTAATAGAAAAATATCTTATCTTCCTTCTGGTGTATACTT
The DNA here is from genome assembly GCF_036934945.1 of Oncorhynchus masou masou. Classification (NCBI taxonomy): domain Eukaryota; kingdom Metazoa; phylum Chordata; class Actinopteri; order Salmoniformes; family Salmonidae; genus Oncorhynchus; species Oncorhynchus masou. The sequence goes on along the minus strand of NC_088243.1, from coordinate 31,656,231 downwards.
TGGAATCTATACAACCGTACAATATATTTATTCAAAAAGTCAAGAGATTGCCTTTGGTATACTTTATTCATAACAAATATCACAAGGACGTTAATTAATCATCAACAGTTACACAGAAATGTCCAATTTTATTCAAGATCATGGTTCAGGATATCAGCTAATGAAATGCACCTATACAGAATTCCCTGATCAGTGACGAATTGGGAAGAGGGCACTCGTGGCAGGTGTGTCCTCTATATAGCTCTATAGCCAGGTATTTATATGGGGCAGCCATTGAGGGTGCCTCCTTTCAATCCAGCTCCTTCACCCAGACAGAGTTGAGCACACCAACAACAACCAGTATGCATCATTGAATGTGAGCAGTGAGTACCAACATCCAATATTGCATAGAAAAGGACTAAGAACAGGACTTCCTCACCTCTGTTGTGTTTGTTTGGGATTTCATCTGCTAATGGCCGCCACATGCTTTATGGGTAAGTCGTTGTGAGTTTATTGATCTGTTCCTTTGTTACATGTAGCTGGTAATGCATGTTAATAGTTCACACATCTTTCGTCCAGCTGCCTTTTGTATGATAATTATTTACATTTTAGTCATTTAGCAGACACTTTTATCCAGAGCGACTTCCAGTTAGTCCATTCATCTTAACATAGATAGGTGGGACAACCACATATCACAGTCTTAGTATGTAAATAATAAAAAGTACATCTAAATAAAGTAACTATATGCAAAGTCAGAGCAAGTAAGAGGTAAAAGTATCAAATGCGAGAGAAGAGTCAAGTGGGAGGGTTTTAACCTTTTTTTCATTTTTTTCGGTGATGAGGGGGGAGTGCTGTGGGATTATTTAAGATTTGTTGAAGAGGTAGGGTTTCAGATGTTTCCGGAAGATGGACAGGGACTCTGCTCTTCTAGCTTCAGGGGAAGGCTGGTTCCACTATTGGGGTGCCAGGACATAGAAGATCTTGGACTGGGCTGCGCTAGAGCTGTCCTGTATGGGTGGGAGGGCCAAGAGACCAGAGGTGGCAGAACTGAGTACTCCGGTTTGGTTGTAGGGTTTTGGCGAGAGGCTGAAGGTAGGGAGGGGCAGTTCCTCTTGCTGCTCCGTAGGCAAGTACCATGGTCTTGTAGTGATGCGAGCTTTGACTGGAAGCCAGTGGAGCGTGTGGAGAAGCGGGTGACATGGGAGAATTTGGGAAGGTTGAACAACCAGCAGGCTGCAGCATTCTCGAAAAATTGCAGGGGTTTGATGGCACAAGCCAGCCAACAGTGAGTTGCAGTTTTGCAGACGGGAGATGACAAGTGCCTGGATTAGGATTTACTCCGCATCCTGTGTGGGGTAGGGTCGTACTCTATGGATGTTGTAGAGCATGAACCTTCAGGAGCGAGTCACTGCTTTGATGTTAGCAAAGAACGACAAGGTGTTGCCCAGGGTCACGCCAAGGTTCTTTGCACTCTGGAAGGGGGACACCGTGGAGTTGTCAACCGTGATGGAGAGGTCTTGGAGCAGGCAGGCCTTTCCTGGGAGGAAGAGCAGCTCCGTCTTGTTGAGCTTAAAGTTGTGTAGCCGACATCCTCGCTGAGATACGTGTCTCCACCTGGGTGTCAGCAGGGGGGAGAAGAAAAGCAGCTGAGTGTCATCTGCATAGCAATGACCGGAAAGACCATGTGAGGATATGACAGAGCCAAGTGACTTGGTGTAAAGATAGAAGAAGAGATGGCCTTGAACTGAGCCCTGAGGCACCTGGTAGGAGCGGCCTGCCAGGTAGGATGCAATCCAACAGCGTGCAGAGCCTGAGATGCCCAGCCCTGAGAGGGTGGAGTGGAGGATCTTGTTCAAGGTGTCAAAGGCAGCAGATAGATCTAGGAGGATTAGAACATTGGAGAGAGAGTCCTCTTTGGCAGCGCAGAGAGCCTCCGTGACAGAGAAGAGCAGTCTCTGTTGAGTAACCTGTCTTGAAGGTTAGTGTCAAGAAGATCGTTCTGAGAGTGATAATGAGAGAGTTGGTCAGAGACCGCATGCTCAATGGTCTCGAGAAGGGAGGACGGGATGGGGTCAAGCGAGCAGATTGTCAGGCGGCTGGACCTCACTAGTCACAGGATTTCATCTGGAGAGAGAGGAGAGAAAGAGTCCAAGGAGTAGTTCTGTGAGTGGGACCAGTGGATTCAATAGGCTGAGTGAATGAGGAGTGGATGTCGTCAACCTTCTTTTCAATGTGGTTGACAGTCGTCCGCAGAGAGGGGGGGTGGAGGTTTGAGGGGTAAAAGGTGGAACAGAGTTTCCTAGGGTTAGAGGCAGAAGCTTGAAATGTATAGTGATAGAAAGTGGCTTTAGCAGCAGATACAGAGGAAGAGAAGGTAGCGAGGACGATGTGAATTGATGATAGTTCCTGTAGTTTACTTTTCTTCCATTTACGCTCAGCTGCCCGCAGCCCTCTTCTGTAACGCTGCTTTAATGGTCATTGCTTGTTACTTGAATATTATTTCATTAGCTTTATTTATTGTTTGTTAGTTTGCCACATGCCATGCTACGGAGCCACTGTTCATGTAACCTGCTCTAGCGTCGGCCTACAATGCTTCATGCTATCACAACCCCTCTTTATGGCTTTTGTTGTTAAGTACTGCTATATTATGTATAGCTTTACCCATTCATATGCTCATGACATTTGCTTATTGCTGTTGCTAGCCTCATGAACAGTCAATTAATTATGCATTGTTATTGTTTATACTCTCTGTCCCCTCTTTAGACAAACCATACTTACCTGTTGCCTATCCTACATAACCAACCAGCTGGTTACTGAGTCAAGGCACTGTTCAAGACATCAAGCCTATTCAAGATTGTAATACAACCCATCTAAATGACATGTTCCATGCCCTGATCAGCTATCTCCTCTGACTACACACTCTTAAACGGCATCTCTGCTTCCGTCTGCTTTCTAGTCTGAGTCCCACAGTAGATGGGCGTCACCATCACCCTCACCTAAACCTTCATTCAGTTATATTGGTCCTACAAGACAGATACAACACACCTACTGTGACATGGCAGAGGAGCAAAGAAACACAGCAAAAGTCTCATCATCAGAAGATCCCATCCCAGGACATGATCTCAGAACCTGTTGAATACCAATACCTCTACAACATCCCATGGCAGCATATGCCCAACCTCTCCAACCAGCCCCCACAGTTTTACCTGACTTCCCCAGCAGAGTGCCAGCACCATTAAGCTGCAGCCCATCGGAGGGCAGGCCAAGCCCCCCCCCCCCCCAATTGCAAGGAGAGTTCACTACCCTCGACTACATTAAATCATTAAATCAAAGGTAGTCAACCTGAGTGCCCAGATTACCGCCAGGGCCTCCCAGCTCGGTCAGGCCGTACTAATCCATTCCCCTGTATCAAGACTGCTCAGTGAGGGTCCAGGTCCCTACAGTCTTCCAACCACCAGCTGTTCCAACCACCAGCTTTTTCCAACCAGCAGCTCCGGCTCAGTCTGCATCATCCACTGCTCCGGTCTTTTCTGGGTATCGGCCATCAGCTGCTCAAACTCAGTCCACCTACCAACCTCAGTCATCTGCTCAATCCTATTCAAATGACCAACCGTGGACTGCACCTACCCAGCTAGCTTATCCTCCATGGACCGGTCCTCTCCAGGTGGCCTATCAGCTACTACCTGCTGCACCTCTCCAGCCAGCTCACCTGCCTGGGCCCGCTTGCCTTCTTCAGCCAGCCCACCTGCCTGAACTTGCTGCACCCTTTCAGCCAGTTGATCCTGCTCCCCATGCATTGGTACCTCAGCAACCTCCAGCCCAGCCTGTACAACTAGTGAACCCACCTGTACCTAAGCCAGCTTATCCGCTCCAACCAGTCTAGTACACAACAGTGAAAGGGAGTTCAAACCTCAAAATGGCACTGAACTACCTCTTGAACCCTCATACAGAACTATCAGAACACTACAAGTACAGGGTCCTCATGGAGCACCTGACACTGGATGAGGCCAGGCTGATAGCACAAGCATGTAGACACTACCAGCAGCCCTACACTGCAGCCATGCAGGTCTTGCAGATGCAGTACAGGCAACCACACCAGCTGGCACAGAGTGAGATCGCTGCAATCCTCAATGCTCATGACATCAGAGGTGGGGATTCCAAGGTCTTCCAGAGCTTCGCACTCAAAGTAGACCTCCTGGTCAGCATGCTGAAATCCCTTCAAGGTCCCAAAGGCATAGAGCTGTCATACACAAGCCATGTGGGAGTTTGCTCAGCAAACTCCCGAGGTACTACAGGGACATCTTTGTGGAGCACTTACAGGCACGGTGCAGGCTGCAGACAACCCGTACAACCTGACAGATCTCTCCAAATGGCTCAAGACCAAGGCCGAAGCACAGCGGCTCTCCTCCAAGATGAAACAGCGCCACCAAGCAAACGACCATCTCCATTATATACAGTATCAGTCAAACGTTTGGACACAACTACTCATTTCAGGGTGTCTTATTTTTTAAAACTATTTTCTACATTGTAGAATAATAGTGAAGACATCAACTATGAAATAACACATGGAATCATGTTGTAACCAAAAACGTGTTAAACAAATCAAAATATACCTTATATTTGAGATTCTTCAAAGTAGCAGCCCTTTGCCTTGATGACAGCTTTGCACACTCTTGGCATTCTCTCAACCAGCTTAATGGGGTAGTCACCTGGAATGCATGTCAATTAACAGGTGTGCCTTGTTAAGTTAATTTGTGGAATTTCTTTCCTTAATGCGTGTCCTTAATGAAAAGGTAGGGGCGGTATACAGAAGATAGCTCAAATCCATATTATGGCAAGAACAGCTCAACTAAGTAAAGCAAAAGGACAGTCCATTATTTTAAGACATGAAGGTCAGTCAATCAGAAAATGTCAAGAACTTTGAAAGTTTCTTCAAGTGCAATCTGAAAAACCATCAAGCGCTATGAAACTGGCTCTCATGAGAACCGCCACAGGAAAGGAAGACCCAGAGTTACCTCTGCTGCAGAGGATAAGTTTATTAGAGTTACCACCCTAAGAAATTGCAGCCCAATTAAATGCTTCACAGAGTTCAAATAACAGACACATCTCAACATACATTGTTCAGAGGAGACTGCATGAATCAGGCCTTCATGGTCGAATTGCTGCAAAGAAACACTACTAAAGGACACCGTTAAGAGACTTGCTTGGGCCAGGAAACATGAGCAATGGACATTAGACCGGTGGAAATCTGTCCTTTGGTCTGATGAGTCCAAATTTCAGATTTTTGGTTCTAACCGCTGTGTCTTTGTGAGACACTGAGTAGGTGAACGGACGATCTCCGCATGTGTGGTTCCCACCGTGAAGCATGGAGGAGGAGGTGTGGGGATGCTTTGCTGGTGACCCTGTGAGTGACTTGTTTATAATTCAAGGCACGCTTAACCAGCATGGCTACCACAGCATTCTGCAGCAATACACCGTCCCATCTGGTTTGCACTTGATGAATCTGGTTGAGGGAACACAGTGTGCAAAGCTGTCATCAAGGCAAAGGGTGGCTACTTTGAAGAATCTAAAATCTATTTTGATTTGTTTAACACGTTTTTGGTTACTACATGTTCCCATATGTTTTATTTCATAGTTTTGATGTTTTCACAATGTAGAAAATAGTAAAAAAGAAAGAAAAATAATTGAATGAGTGTCTAAACTTTTGACTGGTACTGTATATCTTAGTGCACAGAGATTGGGAATCAGTTGCCAGAACAGATCAAAACGTTTATCAAAGACGACAAGCGTTGGCTAAATTCTGGTCTTACTTGCCATGGGCACCGGTATACAGTGATTCCCTTACAAAATAAATGATTGCCGTTTTGAAACTGCAGTCGATTGTGGTATATTGGAAGCGGTAGTTACACTGCAAAATTACTGCAGTAAACAAAACTATTTTTAGGCAGTATTTTCAGAATACTGCACTATACCTGCAGTTGTACTACACTCTGACTGCAATCTTTTTTGTAAGGGTTTGCATTGGGGCCAATATACTGGGTGGAGTAAAAGGCCAGCAACACTCTGTATTATTCATGGCCACGTGAAATTACACCATATATAGAATAGATTCTACAGAGCCTACTAAGTACTCCCCCCACTTTTACATCGGCACAAATTAAAGTTTCCTGTGCAGTGCTATATTTGTACCGTATTGTGTCCAAGCACCCCATTTGAAGCTGTTTTGACCACTGTAAAAGGCCAGCAACACTCTATTATTTATAGCCACGTGAAATTATGCCATATAGATTCTACAGACCCTACTGATACTCCCCACGTCCCATCGGCACAAAGAATAATTTATTCTCTGTAAACCAATATACACTGCTCAAAAAAATAAAGGGAACACTTAAACAACACAATGTAACTCCAAGTCAATTACACTTCTGTGAAATCAAACTGTCCACTTAGGAAGCAACACTGATTGACAATAATTTTCTAATGCTGTTGTGCAAATGGAATAGACAACAGGTGGAAATTATAGGCAATTAGCAAGACACCCCCAATAAAGGAGTGGTTCTGCAGGTGGGGACCACAGACCACTTCTCAGTTCCTATGCTTCCTGGCTGATGTTTTGGTCACTTTTGAATGCTGGCGGTGCTTTCACTCTAGTGGTAGCATGAGACGGAGTCTACAACCCACACAAGTGGCTCAGTTTGTGCAGCTCATCCAGGATGGCACATCAATGCGAGCTGTGGCAAGAAGGCGCTACCAGGAGACAGACCAGTACATCAGGAGACGTGGAGGAGGCCGTAGGAGGGCAACAACCCAGCAGCAGGACCGCTACCTCCACCGTTGTGAAAGGAGGAGCAGGAGGAGCACTGCCAGGGCCCTGCAAAATTACCTCCAGCAAGCCACAAATGTGCATGTGTCTGCTCAAACAGACAGAAACAGACTCCAGGAGGGTGGTATGAGGGCCCGACATCCACAGGTGGGGGTTGTGCTTACAGCCCAACACCGTGCAGGACGTTTGGCATTTGCCAGAGAACGCCAAGATTGGCAAATTCGCCACTGGCGCCCTGTGCTCTTCACAGATGAAAGCAGGTTCACACTGAGCACGTGACAGAGTCTGGAGACGCCATGGAGAACGTTCTGCTGCCTGCAACATCCTCCACCACGTTGCACCACAGACTGTCCAGGAGTTGGCGGATGCTTTAGTCCAGGTCTTTGAGGAGATCCCTCAGGAGACCATCCTCCACCTCATCAGGAGCATGCCCAGGCGTTGTAGGGAGGTCATACAGGCACGTGGAGTCCACACACACTACTGGGCCTCATTTTGACTTGTTTTAAGGACATTACATCAAAGTTGGATCAGCCTGTGGTGTGGTTTTCCACTTTAATTTTGAGAGTTGACTCCAAATCCAGACCTCCATGGGTTGATAAATTTGATTTCCATTGATCATTTTTGTGTGATTTTTTGTCGTCAGCACATTCAACTATGTAAATCATTTTTACATATTTAATAAGAATATTTCATTCATTCAGATCTAGGATGTGTTATTTTAGTGTTCCCTTTATTTTTTGAGCAGTGTATAATGCATATACAGTGATTTGCATGGAGGGCATTTATTTGACCTTGGAACATGTTTTAAAACCCCAAATTAAAGCAAATGTCACTTAAATATGAAAACATATGAATCATTGTTAATGTTTAGACAATTTTTCATACATTAATAAACAGGTTACACTTTTCTACTACTGCGTGGAGGACTTTTATTTAGAAAATTCCGTGACCCGGAAGTACTGACAATCACTTTATCCGAGTTACCTATCAAAGATGTTCTGCTTCTCTCCACTAGGTGGTGCTCTACCACTAAGTATAAAATGTCTGTCTCAAAATTGCAGTTGCTACTGTAGTACAGTGCAACTACTTTAACATAGTAACCAGATCACTATATTTATTTTTCCATAGCTTATGCAGGTGCAACATAACTACCAAGGGCTGAGTTCATGGTATAAGTCCTAGAAGTTGGTTTAATCACAGCTGGGTCCAGACTAGCTCACATTGACACCAAACCCAAAGACTCTTCTCCATTGTTAGACTTGATCCCTGTCCTTATCTGGCTTTTGAGGTTGTGACCTCTCTCTCAGGGCAACCCCCTTTTGTTTCCCTGCTCACTTCGAAAGCAAAGAAATCTGTCCTCCTAGTCATTTACAACCACCAGTTTATTTTAATCTTCCTCTCAACATCTTAACACACCCTACTTTATTCTAGCCATTGAGGGCAGCCGTATGAGGAGGGAAAGCACATCCTATTTATTCCAAAGGCCTTTTCTTTGAGCCCTCTTCCCATCCTTCCTGGATGTAAATGGCCACAAAGGTTTGTTCTCCTTCAGTAAACCTTACATGAAGACTTCAACTTTAGCAGGAGACCTAGTCAGTTGCACAGCTGAATGCATACAACCAATCTCTTCCACATTTAACCCCGGGGAGCAGTTGTTGTGAGGTGGGTTAACTGCCTTACTCAAGGGCAGAATGGCAGATTTTTCCACCTTGCTACTAACCTTTGGGTTACTGTCCCAACACTAACCACTAGGCTACCTGCCGCCCATGGATATATCTAAAGCATAGATGCGTTTTCAACCCTCAGAGATGATAATTGGAAAGATCGGTACACTGAGGTAAGGAGAAAGAGAGAGTCAGTATTTGACAAGCTCCCTACAACATCCCAAGAGCGGGCAGAACCTCATTGCTAACACAGAGGTGCATTGTGGGTTGTGCAGCTGGAGCCAGGTGAGGAGCGGTTGTCAGGTGAGCCCCACACTGGGCACAACCATGGTCCTGCGGTGAGGAGCAGTGCTGCTGGCCAGACAGACAGACTGAGCCCTGGCTGTCAACATCTGCTCCAGAGACTGTACCATCTGGGTCTGGCCCAAAGGAGCTTCTCCTCCAGCTCTAACCAGCTGCAGATCGAGCCAGACAGACATGGACCTAAGCAATCCTGTGGAGGTACAGAAACAGGGCCAAGTCCAACCACTCAGTCATTAGGTTTATTCATCATTTGTTTCAGACGCTCGCCTCATGAGTTATTTTTTTCTTAAGTACTTCACTCAGCACAAGCTTGACTTGCTAATGCTTTGGATCTATGACTGTGGGTTAAAGCATATTAGAGAAGATAAATGTTCTGTAACGACTGAAAAAAAGACAAGTTGGCACAAATTTAGTTAGGACATTTTATATAAATTTGAAAGAAAAACTGTAAAAAGTGTACAAAGGTTATACTATTTGTTTACTAAAGCTGGTGTCCTCAGTTTCTGGAATGGGAAAGGGCAGGTACAAAAAGGTATTAAAGGCATTTCCCCATTTTTAGAGGGTGACAGCAAAGGGTGCACAGGAGGGGGCACAGCGCACAAGAATAAGTAACAATCCAATCAAGGAATTGAGGTGAAAATAAAAATGCCTTTACATTCAATAACATTAACTTCATAGTTATCAGTCCTCTGGAAACACTGCAGTTTCCCCAAAAAGCATTTCCAAGATTCTCAGTTCATCTACAGCAATCTGTATAGGGGGGTTAATTACGCAAACAAGCCTTTAATAGTTCACACCTTTCAGAATTGACTAAAGTGTAACAAGTACAAATAAGTGTACAAATACATGTTTTGGGGCAGGAAATTGCATATCATTGGCAGTCACTCGTTTTCTATAAATAACTCAGAACCATGTACCCTGATCCCTACCTATAGAGATCAAAGCAGACTCAACTTGTTTTCCCCTGAACCACAGCCCAGCTTGTTTATGGAGTAAGTCCTGAATGACTGTATGTTGTTACAGTGACCTCATTGAGGCTGTAGTGAATACACTGGGAGGAAAACACCCAATACTGTGGAAGAGGAAAAAACCCAGAGACAGAAGATTCCCTGATTGGGCAGAAAGGATCAGTACCTGACTGGCCAGTTCAGAAAGAAACAGCCAAGAGTGTTTGAAACACAGCATTCAGACAGGAAGGCATCATGATCCAAGCACATAGTCCAGAGATATTAGAGTAACTGTCTTTTCAAATGGGACAACAGCAAAAGGATATCCAATTGACCGTGTAGACACAGTTCTGAGATTCAGTGACGGCAAGCTTGAACACATTTACATTGTATGCCTGCTCCCACAATCAGTTCTTTAAGTGTCTGCCATTGTATTGCACAATTTGTCATTAGCCTGATAATGGAGCGGAGCGCTCTGACAGAGGTCAATAGACCATGTCATTCTCCCTTTGTTCTAGAATGTTTTGGGGCTCTAACATACAGATAAGAATGTTCTTTTGAGGAATGGAAGTCCTATGAGAATCAACCATGTTCTACAACAGTTAGGTATGCAGAATTATACATTTTATTGATTAGGTACATTCAAATGGCAGAACAACAGGTTTCAAAGTGTTGGTCAAATAGTGATTAGTGTAACGTGAAAGTCCTGATAACAATATCTAAATATGATTAAACCTCCCACTACATGGACAATTAAGTCATTGGTCATATTTTGTTGTTGCTGTTGGTCCACAATATGTCTTTGCCTTAAACAAAGAACATCAAAAAGACATTTACATGGCTAATTCCGATACAATCCTTATGGTCCCGTAAAATGTTCACTTGGTGAATAATGTGTGACAAATATAACAGGTGCTGACAGAAGCAAGGCAAATAGAAGTTTAGGAAAGTGTAGCCTGACCATTCTAAATTGATATACCACATTGCTGCATTGCCACCCTTTTCCTATAAAGTGTGGTTTTATGAACATCAAGCTTGTCTGACTCAACTCATCAAGACAAGCAACACTGTAGTGTTTTCTCTCACCATTAGAAAAGTCTTAAGAAGCCACAGAAACAACCCATTTTTCATTTGTGTAGTATGAAGTATTTTCCCCTATAATTACCAAACTTGCAGATAGCAAATGTCTGTTCAACAATACTATATGCGACACTGGAAGTAAAAACAAAAAAAGGATGGGGCGAATGTAGTTGGATGTGCAGTCTGGTAGGGTGAGGGGAAATGTTGGGACCAGAGGAATGAGAGGGGGTATTTAGGCTGTCCCACTCGCAGAGTAGGAGAACTGTGGGAAGTGGGGCCTCCGTTCGCTGTCAAACGACTCCATGCTGTCTTCTGGAATACATAAAAAGTGGGAAGGAAAGAGTGGGATGGCACAGAGAGAACTCAATTAGTGTAGAACTTTAATCTGATCATCACATTTCTTGAATTTCAATTTGTTCTTTTTCATCTCAGTGACGACAAAAAGCATTATGATTTAGTCCTAATACATAATGTACCTAGAACTAGCACAGGGTGCAGTTCGGCACACATTGCTAGTGCTCTAGCACCACCATTTTGAGGGACAAAGTGAACTATGGAATAACAGATGTTACACACGCTTTCCAGAAGAGGGCACAAATCCCCCAGAGGAATTGAATAAACTATGTAATTTGACCTCACATTAATTGCACTGGGATAGGGAACATGAGCCTTCCCCATTCTCATTTCAATACTTACCTTTGAGAGTGCAATCTATACCTCTAAATGATGTTCAAACTTTTATTTATTTCTCTTGTGGGATTTAATTCCTTGACTACTACAGTACAGATAGATATACAGTATAATCTACATCAAGGGCTATTTGCACGTGGAACTCTTACGGAGTGCACCTTTTGAAATGGTTGTTCAATTAATAGGTTGTAAATCCACTGGGAGTACCCAAAACGTACATGTCCTAGGCAGTAAGCAAAGATAGGACTGCATTTAAAGTAGAAACAAGGGACATTCTCTCATAAGCCTGACAACAAGAGAAAGAATGTTGATTGAGGACTGTAATATTCTAAAACTAAACCATGTAGATCAGCTTGGGGTTTTCGTTTGGGACACTGAAATTCTGTAAACCTCCCTCAAAATAAACAATTACCTTTGGAGCCATGATAAAAACAATTGAAAGTTCAGTTTAAAATCAACATTTTCAGAAAATCTCTGAAGAGGGGGATAGAAATGTCAGATTCTGAAACTCGGTAAGTGGTTGTCGTACTGTCAACAGTAATGACATTCAGAACCACGTGTGTCCCCAGTTTATTCTTACTGAGTCAGACTATGATCATCACAATTAAACAAAAGCATTCCGGTCCAGTGAGTCAGTGAAAAACATTAGTATGATGATCGTCTATTTGGGCTTGTAATTCTGTTCTCTGTGATGCGAGTCTGGTGTGTGTCTCCTGTAACGATACAGTGGCAGTGGGTCAGGTAGTACCTTGTCCGGGCGGTGTAATAGTGATGGTCTGTGCTGTGAACTCCTCGTCAAAATACCGCGTGTCTGTTTCTGAGGTAACCTGCGGCTTAAAAGGCGGGACCAGCTGTGAGAGAAGAGAGGACATCATGTAGCACATTGGCACATCTGTCCTGTCAGAGAGTGTAGACATTTGCAGGCCTGGTCAAATCTATTGGTTGTTCTCTGAAGTAATGGAAAGTGTTACATCGATTTACCTTCTTCTCATAAACATCTTGCCATTCAATCCCAGCAAAGAATTTGTGCTGCATGATCTCTTTGGCATCATTCTGTCCACCACCTAACCTGGAAGACACAGGGACCAAATGGACAGGAGTAACTACAGAGGCCCCTTTGGTTGGAATGAGAAGGGAGGGAGGCCAACTTACCGCTGCTTGGGGTCCTTTTTGAGCAGGCCTGAGAGCAGGGACCTGCCCTCGGGGCCCAGGGTGCGTGGGAAACGGATGTCCTCCATGAGGATGAGCTCAAACAGCTTCTCGTGGTCCTGGTTGTAGAAGGGCAGCCTACCACACATCATCTCGTACATGACCACGCCCAGACCCCACCAGTCCACCGCCCGGCCATAGTCATTGTCCTCCAGAACCTAGACAACACAGGACAACCACAACTCAATAGAATACAGCTTTACTAATACCACTACGGACAATTACACAATCATACCTGGAAGCATACAGGACAGAACAAGGACAATACTAGGGCTAGCAGGAGTTCAAATGTACGGTCAGCCCTATGACGGCATCAAAAGAGACACACATACTATACATTCTTGGTTTAGATCTCCGAAACCTATCTATTAGCTAAGTGGATGGACATTAGGTGAGTAGTGAGGTCAGCAGCTCTCCAGGCTGTATAAAGAACCCTAAGGCCAGTGCCAGTGCCCCCCCCCCTTTCTAGGCTTTCTGACCAGCCACAGCAAGCACTGACTCACATCTCACAATAGGAGCAGGGATAGAATTTCCCCAGGAGCCCTGCATATTTAATCACCAGAGGTCTGCAGTACACACCAACATCCAGAATGCACTGCATATCCAACCACACCACACCACAGCCCTTAGTCATTTAGATGGAGGCTCACACACCATGGAAGATGACATGTTCACACGTTCTAATCAAGCTTCAGCTCTGTGCTGACCAACTGGGGAAACCTGTTGAACGTCAGTACACTCTTCCAATTGTTACTATACAAGGCCTTCTGGGATGTGTCGTTGGGTCAACAGTACCGGAAGGATGTTGTAAGTGAAATCTAGTCACTGAGAACAGCTGTTCTTTAAAACATCAAAAGGTTATACGAGGTGAGATAGACCGGTCCAGGAATAGATTCATAGGTAAGGGGGCAGCCTAATATAATTAAATATGGACATGAAGGTACACAGACCCAGAAAGAGGAGGCAGGCAGAACAGATGGACGGACGTGGCCGTAAATAGAACAAAACCGGAGTGTGTTTTGTGCGCGTGGGTGGGCGGCGTGTGTGTGTGTCTGAGGGGCATGCTGCTTGGCGCTGCGGTTAGGGGCGAGGAGGCCTCGGCAGGCAGGGGTAACCTGAAGCCGGCACGGTGCTAGGATTACTGGACCGTCTCTATTTCCAGCGCTGCTGTCGTGCGATTCACACCGTGAGACAGCTGGGTCTGCAGCTGCCCCATATACAGTATGTAGGAGAGCGCCACAGCTGTGGAGCTGCCAGGACCACAGGAGCCAAGCTCATCCCTCACAAGTAACCAGGGCTGCCTGGACCGACTCTGTTACACTGGCCCCAAGGACAGCACGGTGCAGAGTGGAGGGAGGAGGGGAAGAGAAATATACTCCACTTGATACTACTCTCCATCTTACTCTGGCCCTTTTTCTCCCTCTAAACAAACACAGCTACCGTCCCTCTCTCAAACACATCACTGGCTCACATTATATGTGATTCCCTGAACTTCCTTGTTCATAACTTCCCCAATTCAACTTCAGTCATTACTGTTCCAATGTTTCTATAAAAGGACCCTATTTCACAGTGGCTTAAGTGAAACTGGTTCCATGGGTGTTCTCTAGAGGAAGGTTTACAGTGCTGGGCTCCTAGCCTGTGGAATATTCCCAGACGTTACAGGATTCCTATGCAGCACACACAACAAGGTCATTGTTTACTGCAGAACAACCTGTAACACTGCCTGGCCCTGGCTCCATAGAGACGCTCTGCGGCGACCCTGTCTCCACGGAAACGCCCCCTGATGTCTCCGCTGCTGGAGTCTAGCAGAGCTGGGGCTGTTATAGGGTAGAATGTTACTGTGTACAGAATGGCAGATGAAGAGGTGGGGCTGTTATAGGGTAGAATGTTACTGTGTACAGAATGGCAGATGAAGAGCTGGGGCTGTTATAGGGTAGAATGTTACTGTGTACAGAATGGCAGATGAAGAGCTGGGGCTGTTATAGGGTAGAATGTTACTGTGTACAGAATGGCAGATGAAGAGCTGGGGCTGTTATAGGGTAGAATGTTACTGTGTATAGAATGGCAGATGAAGAGCTGGGGCTGTTATAGGGTAGAATGTTACTGTGTACAGAATGGCAGAGGAAGAGCTGGGGCTGTTATAGGGTAGAATGTTACTGTGTACAGAATGGCAGATGAAGAGCTGGGGCTGTTATAGGGTAGAATGTTACTGTGTACAGAATGGCAGATGAAGAGCTGGGGCTGTTATAGGGTAGAATGTTACTGTGTACAGAATGGCAGATGAAGAGCTGGGGCTGTTATAGGGTAGAATGTTACTGTGTACAGAATGGCAGATGAAGAGCTGGGGCTGTTATAGGGTAGAATGTTACTGTGTATAGAATGGCAGATGAAGAGCTGGGGCTGTTATAGGGTAGAATGTTACTGTGTACAGAATGGCAGATGAAGAGCTGGGGCTGTTATAGGGTAGAATGTTACTGTGTACAGAATGGCAGATGAAGAGCTGGGGCTGTTATAGGGTAGAATGTTACTGTGTACAGAATGGCAGATGAAGAGCTGGGGCTGTTATAGGGTAGAATGTTACTGTGTACAGAATGGCAGATGAAGAGCTGGGGCTGTTATAGGGTAGAATGTTACTGTGTACAGAATGGCAGATGAAGAGCTGGGGCTGTTATAGGGTAGAATGTTACTGTGTACAGAATGGCAGATGAAGAGCTGGGGCTGTTATAGGGTAGAATGTTACTGTGTACAGAATGGCAGATGAAGACCTGGGGCTGTTATAGGGTAGAATGTTACTGTGTACAGAATGGCAGATGAAGAGCTGGGGCTGTTATAGGGTAGAATGTTACTGTGTACAGAATGGCAGATGAAGAGCTGGGGCTGTTATAGGGTAGAATGTTACTGTGTATAGAATGGCAGAGGAAGAGTTGGGGGTGAATATGGGAGAATGGGGGGGGGGTGGGTCCAGTTAATGGAGGTAAGGACATGGACGTATGGGAGAATGTTACTGGGGAGAAGTGAAGTGCCTTTCATTTCTAACATACCCCACATAAAACATGAAATTATATGAACATATTATGTTCATCCCTTTTACTTATCATGTGCCTTTTGCTGGCCCTAGTGTGAGTGGGGGACATTATGATGAAATAGTAATTCATGCGCTGGTTGGTTTTTGTGATGATAGCTACTGTAGACTATGCCCTAGATCAGGACGGTCCTCGAAGAGAGATGAAGATGTCAGATGAAAGCGCCATGGGAGAATGTTACTGGGGAGAAGTGAAGTAAGGACAACGTGTGTATGGGAGAATGTTACTGGGGAGAAGTGAAGTAAGGACAACGTGTGTATGGGAGAATGTTACTGGGGAGAAGTGAAGTAAGGACAACGTGTGTATGGGAGAATGTTACTGGGGAGAAGTGAAGTAAGGACAACGTGTGTATGGGAGAATGTTACTGGGGAGAAGTGAAGTAAGGACAACGTGCGTATGGGAGAATGTTACTGGGGAGAAGTGAAGTAAGGACAAGGTGTGTATGGGAGAATGTTACTGGGGAGAAGGGAGGAATGGGAGAATGTTACTGGGGAGAAGTGAAGTAAGGACAACGTGTGTATGGGAGAATGTTACTGGGGAGAAGTGAAGTAAGGACAACGTGCGTATGGGAGAATGTTACTGGGGAGAAGTGAAGTAAGGACAACGTGTGTATGGGAGAATGTTACTGGGGAGAAGTGAAGTAAGGACAACGTGTGTATGGGAGAATGTTACTGGGGAGAAGTGAAGTAAGGACAACGTGTGTATGGGAGAATGTTACTGGGGAGAAGTGAAGTAAGGACAACGTGTGTATGGGAGAATGTTACTGGGGAGAAGTGAAGTAAGGACAAGGTGTGTATGGGAGAATGTTACTGGGGAGAAGTGAAGTAAGGACAAGGTGTGTATGGGAGAATGTTACTGGGGAGAAGTGAAGTAAGGACAAGGTGTGTATGGGAGAATGTTACTGGGGAGAATGTTAGGTGTGTATGGGAGAATGGGGAGAAGTGAAGTAAGGACAACGTGTGTATGGGAGAATGTTACTGGGGAGAAGTACTGGGGAAGTGAAGTAAGGACAACGTGTGTATGGGAGAATGTTACTGGGGAGAAGTGAAGTAAGGACAACGTGTGTATGGGAGAATGTTACTGGGGAGAAGTGAAGTAAGGACAACGTGTGTATGGGAGAATGTTACTGGGGAGAAGTGAAGTAAGGACAAGGTGTGTATGGGAGAATGTTACTGGGGAGAAGTGAAGTAAGGACAAGGTGTGTATGGGAGAATGTTACTGGGGAGAAGTGGGGTAAGGACAAGGTGTGTATGGGAGAATGTTACTGGGGAGAAGTGAAGTAAGGACAAGGTGTGTATGGGAGAATGTTACTGGGGAGAAGTGAAGTAAGGACAAAGTATGGGAGAATGTTACTGGGGAGAAGTGAAGTAAGGACAAGGTGTGTATGGGAGAATGTTACTGGGGAGAAGTGAAGTAAGGACAAGGTGTGTATGGGAGAATGTTACTGGGGAGAAGTGAAGTAAGGACAAGGTGTGTGGCCCTGGCTTTTCCCAGGTCAGGATAGGCATCCTGAACAGGGGTGTTCAGACGGTTGGGGCTTTTTAAAGCAAGCCTTAAGACTTATCTTTATTGGCTGGCCTACCCTTCATCCTATATTTTGATTGTTGCTTTTATGATATGGTTATATATATATACATTTGTATTATTTAAAAAAAAAAAAAAAATAAAATTAACTTTAATTTTATGCACTTTGAGATTAATCTTGCTTAATGAAAAGCGATTTACAAATGTAATGAATTGTTATTATTATTATCATCATCCCGGGCAGCGGTGGGCTAGAAGCAGCTGCAGCCAATGGGGACTTTTCTCCAGGGGCGGAAGCTCACGTTTCCTGGGGCACTGCCAACCCCCCCACAGCAAATTCCAAATGGCGGCTAAAAACAACGAGCCGGCAACTGTGTCAACATGGGCACCCTTCTCCCGGAGAAAGAAATCCTACGGCAAGAGGGCTATCACACACACAATGCCCTATCGCGTTACATACACACCACTCAAACACACGTCACACCTGCACGCAATGGGGAGCAGCCACACCCCTGTACACATGTCCTCTCAACCAACAAATATGGGCCCACCCTGCCCTGCCCTTGTCACACTGCAGACTCATTAGCTCCATGTCTTATACTGAAGATTAGACAGGCATTTAGGAACAGCTGTCCCAAAGCCACTCTTCCACATAGCTTGTATGCCTTAACAATATGCCCGACAACATACATTTATGATGTTGTGTGTAGTGGGATATATTCTCTGCGCCACAGTTCCTCTCTTCAAACAGTATTTCGTCTGTTAATCCTTTCAGGTACTTACCAATTATGTGACTTTATTCTGTTCAGTTGATTTAAACTCAAATTTGATACAGTGTACTAACAAGAACATGTCAAAAGTGTTTGAACCATCAGGTCTTTTCACAACGTCAAATTCTAAACTTCTGAAGAGGAAGAAGGCCACATGGGTTGTGCTCCAAAGGCTACATCTTTATTGACTCAAAATGATAAGATTTAATGACCCCCATATTGGTGATTACAGTGAGAATACACTACCTCTGGGGCCAGGTACTCTGGCGTCCCACAGAAGGTCTTCATGGTGGCCCCGTCTGTGATCCCCTCCTTACACAGTCCAAAGTCAGTGATTTGTATGTGTCCGTCTTTGTCTAGCATGAGATTTTCCAGCTGAGGGGAGGAGACAGAATGTGTTTATGTTACCTTTATTTAACTAGGCAAGTCAGTTAAGAACAAATTCTTATTTTCAATGACGGCCTAGGAACAGTGGGTTAACTGCCTGTTCAGGGGCAGAACGACAGATTTCTACCTTGTCAGCTGGGGGGTTTGAACATGCAACCTTCCGGTTACTAGTCCAACGCTCTAACCACTAGGAAGACAGGAAGTATCCGCATCAGCAGGGAGAGTGTCTATGTGAGGTGTGTGATTGAGGCCCAGCTGATTTGGCTTCCTCTCAGAGGAATGAGTTAGCGATGCATTGCCTTTTAATATCAGTGTCCTCTCAGTAAACGTCACCTGGCATCTGTAGCTCACACGTGACCAACAGCACCAGGCCAGAGTCAGCACATCCTCCAATACTGCTACCCTGGCATTTTCAGGAGAACCTTAGCAGGTTGGAAGCCTGCCTCATAAACCCATGGGAAGATCACAGGGAGGGGGGAACGAGGAGGGAGGGGGGCTATGCTGACCTGGCTGGTATAGTTTCATCAGCTGGAAGAAACAGGGCTACAGATGCCTCCCTCCCGTCCCTCTTATAAAAAACAGTCATATACTACCTCTGCTCTTACGCTATGAATACAGTTCACTGAGTTTTTGTACCGGCCTCTTGCTTCTGGTATTAACAAATTGCAGCTTTACGGAATAAGTTTGATGCCGGGGGTAAAAGATGACTCAATACTCTTACACACTTTCCAAAATACAAAATGTCTAATTGTTGCCCATTTACATTAATGGTGAAAATAAAATTAAAATATACGAGTGGAACAGCTGTCCAGTCGGATATGTGGGTTATTCTACTCCTCCTGCCATAAGAGGAGGTCTGGGCCTAAGTTTCCAGCTGCAGTGATGCCTGAATCAGGGGGAGGCAGATCGATGCGCCCCTGGCGGACACTATTTATATCCCGGTCGGGACTGACTGTGTTCCAACACCTTACCTTCAGGTCTCTGTAGACCACGTTCCTCTCAGCATGCAGGTAGTCCAGTGCTGACACTATCTCCGCCCCATAGAACCGAGCCCGCTCCTCAGAAAACACCCGGTCCCGGGACAGGTGGAAGAACAGCTAGATGAGGGAGGAAGTGAGGGAAGGAGGGAGGGAGGGAGAGGAGACAGAGGGAACAGGGTGAGCGTACACAGAAGGAGGGGTGGGAGGCGTTATTGGCTACTACTAGCTAAATTGGATCTTGTGTGTCAGGTGTTATTGACAGTTTAAAAAGCTCACCTCTCCGCCGTTCGCATACTCCATGACGAAACACAACCGGTCATGAGTCTGGAAGGAGTATTTCAGGCCCTGGAGATATACACTAATAACTTTAACTGCAATCAATGAAAAAATAAGCTTGCAAGTTCTCCAAAAGAAACCCATGTCTTTGTTGATGTGATATCTGCCTCTGGGATATTACTGTTGTGTGCAAAATGCCCATTCACCACAGTGGGATGAACACAAGCTGCATGTGTTACCACTTAACGTGGAAGAGTTTGGCATTGTGAGCCATCACAGACTTTGAGAAAGGTGGTTAACTGACAATGAAAGGTCTGGTGTCCTCAATAGAGGCCAAGTCTATTGCTGTGTTTGTAAACATTGCTCAAACTCTCCCAGCACAGATTCAGCATCTCCCCCTGCATGGAAGCTCCCAGGCTGAAGTGGAGTGGCTCCTCAGAGTCTTTGTGGCCAGAGGAGAGTTTGGGTTAAGTGTATGGAATGGATGGAGGGGTCTCTCACCGTCAAGAACGGATGCTTGGAATTCTGGAGCACTCGGTTTTCTGTGAGTGTGTGTGCCACTTCATCCTGAAAGAGATCACAAAGAGTGTTTGTGCAACTCCCACAATGGATGCCGTTTAGGTATCCATGATCGCTCCCATGCTCTCTCTCTCGCACTCATGCTTCCTGTAACGGTCAGTGGCCTGTACTCACTTTCGCTACGATTACTTCCTTCTTCAGGATTTTCATGGCATAGTAGCGTCCTGTGGCCTTCTCCTTCACCAGGATCACTTTGCCAAAAGTGCCTTTTCCTAGGAGTTTGAGGTATTCAAAGTCGTGCATAGTCTATGAGCGAGGGGAGAAAAAGAGCCACCGGGTTACAAAACAGCAGTTATAACAAACTAGTCAAAACATATAATCCCACTGACAACACGGAAGCATTACAGGTGCTAGATCATCCACTCCGCAATTTCCACTCTTCTAAAGGTGGGACTATATGCTGCAGTAGCTAATTTAACCTCTGACCCCCAGGGCTGGTGAGAATGTTGAAAACGGTTGTGTGGGGGACATCCAATCCGGTGCCCTTAGACCTTGGTTTCATGAGTTAACAGCACATGTGTGGTGATGAAACAGAGTGGACACGCTATGTGGTGCTAAGCCTCCCAGGGCTGATGTCAGGAAAGTGTCAGGGAGCCGTGGGAGCTGGGGTGAGGCAGGAAGGGCCATGAGGAGTGGGGTGAGGCAGGAAGGGCCATGAGGAGTGGGGTGAGGCAGGAAGGGCCATGAGGAGTGGGGTGAGGCAGGAAGGGCCGTGAGGAGTGGGGTGAGGCAGGAAGGGCCGTGAGGAGCGGGGTGAGGCAGGAAGGGCCGTGAGGAGCGGGGTGAGGCAGGAAGGGCCGTGAGGAGCGGGGTGAGGCAGGAAGGGCCATGAGGAGTGGGGTGAGGCAGGAAGGGCCGTGAGGAGCGGGGTGAGGCAGGAAGGGCCGTGAGGAGCGGGGTGAGGCAGGAAGGGCCGTGAGGAGCGGGGTGAGGCAGGAAGGGTTGTGAGGAGCGGGGTGAGGCAGGAAGGCCGTGAGGAGGGCAGGGACGCACCACTTTGAGTCTGGGTTTGGTCAGGTACATCTCCATGTCCATTGGGTCTGGGGAGGAGTCCATCATCTCCTCCTCCTCTTTCTGTAGACTGTCTGCTACGGCCTCAATGGCCTTCGTCCATTCTTCCCTGAGAGAATGAGAAAGGTGACGAGTTGGAGAGGAAAAGAGGGAGAGAGAGTGGAAGGGAAATTACAACACCTCATTTAACATGAGGTAATGCAGCCCAATCATGTAAGCTTGCCTCTCCTCGGGGGTCTCCACGTGGAAGGTGCGCTCGATAACAGTGGTCCACTGCAGGCAGCGGATGATGAATGTGTTGGGCTTGGGCCTCTCCGTCTTCATCAGCTGGCACTCTGGCCACATCCAGGGTGAGACGGCACAGGAGGAGAGAGACCCGCAGTTACAGCCATTTATCTTTATCACCACCCTAACAGACACTGCAGGGACTGCCACCATACACAGGGAACTGAACAGGTGCACTATGGGTGAAGGGGGAAGCCCTGATCACAGATCTCTTCATACTGAATATTTTAACCTCAAAATTTGGTCATTACATGGGACTGTGACATGGATAATGTGAAATAAGCAGACGTTTCAATCAATTCCAGAAAATGTCAAAGATATAATATGGGCCACAGACAACATTCACTTCAAAATAATTTGCTTGAATCAAAGTTAGTATTCTAAGAGAGCAGCCAGTTTCCCAGTGCAGCTCTTTCACATAGTCAACATACTGCGTGTGCCAAAAGGAGACATGGAGGAGTTTGTCAGGATGTCTGTTAGATGGAGGATATGGGGCTGGGCCACCACTGAGCTCCAGCAGGGCCCTGTCAGTGTGGCTGTGTAGCCCAGACCCACCACCCCCCATCAGCAGCACCACACGGCCCCTCTGTGGGTCTACTGCAGGTCTGCTCAGTGACTCTCCCTCCCCGTACTGCTGATTGAGACAGTGCTACAGAGCAGCGCACAGATAAATAATTGAAATCAGTCGGTTAATAACTACTATAACTCAAGAGTGTCAGGAGGAAACGTTTTGTTTAACAAACAGTATGATGTCTAATTACTCTGTTCAATCATCTGTAGAGCCTGTCCCAGTAACTTTCTGCCATCTAGGGTTGCTCTGCTCTACAGAGTCACAGCAGAGCAGTCTCTTAGACAAGACTGGAATTCACACATAGCCAGGGAGAATACACCAGGCTGTTTCTTTCAACTGTACCAATTAAGGTAAGACATTGGCATAGGAGCTACTGAACATAATATAACATTTTTCTATGGGTGATTATGCAATATACACTGAGTACACCAAACATTAGGAACATATTTTGTCTTGCCCATTCACCCTCTGAATGGCACACATACACAATCCATGTCTCAATTGTCTCCAGGCTTAAAAATCCTTCTTTAACCTGTCTCCTTTATACAATGATTGAAGTGGATTTATCAAGTGACATCAATAAGAAATCATAGCTTTCACCTGGTCAGTATTCTACAGTACGTCATGGAAAGAACAGGCGTTCATAATGTTTTGTATACTCAGTGTCAAGCGCTATATGAACTTAAAATGGGTGAGGTAATGTAGATAGTAATCTTGAAAGCGTAGATACTCACGTGCTACTGAGAAGTTATTTAAAGGGGTTTCAAGTGCCTCAACATGTTGTGGTCGTTCCTTGTAGCCTATGAATGTACCATCAGTCTTGAGTAGAAAATACCTGGGCCTCCAGGTCTTAATGTACTCTCCTGCAAAGAGAGATGGACAAAATTGATGCGCATAATTGGTGTCAATAATACAATGTGCTGGTTTCACAAGATTCCATTTTTTTAGGATCCCATTAGCTGACGCCATGACGACAGCTATATTCTTCATGTTGATTGGTCTATGACAATTTAGCTGTGCGGTTTGATTTATGATGCACAAAGTTATTCTTTTCAAGGCGCCACCCTTATTTCAGTGGTGTGACCCATTTCCTGTGATCTAATTACCATGCCGTTCACTAAAATTACCATCTTTTCACCCATTTTCCGCTATAGTAGGACAAAGCCAGGACAAATGGCTGTTTTAGACAGAGTCAGGACCCTTGCCTCTGCCTCTTGTGTCCCATACAGAGCTCCCAAAGGGATCCATCCCTTCCCCATCCACTTCAATACAACACACCCACAGACTAATCTCTCAAAGGCAACAAAACTCAATTTATTCTGTGGATGGTTCAGGAAACGTTGTGCCAGATGTTCCCAAAATCGGAGAAAAAAAACGCTTACGCACCATAAAAAAGGCAGTGGCTCACATCGGAGAAGGGCTTGAATATTTATATAGGAAAAGTGTAATTTATTTTTAATTATGGGAGCCGGGTATTAACCCCATGCAGTGCCTAAGCAAGCTGTCCTTAATTGCCCCATTTCCTCTGATCCAGAAGTCTGGGGGAAGTGGAGATCAGTCAATGCCGGCGTCGTGCTACTCTTCTCCCCGAGCCTTGCCTGGCACAGTTAGGCCACAGGCTCCAGTCTGAGGAAACTGATCCCAGACCTGTCTGTGACGAGGCACAGACCGGGAATCCCTCTAACACAGTACCTAAATGACCTCTAGTCCACTCATCACAACTCATATAAACTCCTCTTAGTGAGAAGAGGCCATGTCTATCCACATCACTAAGTGGATAGTACGCCATATTCTAAAAGTCTCACCTCAAAGTGATGGTTAAACTGTCCGACTAGCAGAATGCCACCTGAGGGGATGGCTCTGATTCACTCAAACACCAACCATTACAGCAGTAACACACACACCGAGAGTAAAACACCTGCTTTACTGCAACCTGCGAGGTGGCGGCACAATTCACAGCACTAGAGAAAACATCTGCCTCAGAGCACTGTATACTTTAAATTTCAATCTGCAGCAGATGTCCAATATGTTATTTCGTCTGTTGCCATTTTTCATCATGGCAAGGGGAGGAGATTCTTCCATCTCCAACCTGCTGGCTAAGTGTTTTTACACCAAACGCAGCTCATTTAGAAATTAGTTAGACTTTGTCTGCCTTCAGATTGCAATGCTTACTGCTTGCATACAGAGCTGAGCTCACTACATCCTCGTTGAAAAACACACGGTGTGATATAGAGTAAAAGCTCTGTGGATTTCCCCATGCCTGTCCAATATGCTGCAATTACAGTGATGAGCCATTTGTCTATTTTACACTACATGGCTCATGAATCAACATTCACAACACTAATCCACACACACCGGTCCCCAGAGAATCCACATTGTCAATGTGATTTACAACTATGGGTCAATGGCAGCTTCACACGACTGACTGAATTCCTCGTTACATCAGCACAGTGGTGGGCATTGGTGAGGAGAAACAGAGATACTCCTATAAGGAGCAGGATCATGGGTGAGAAGCCAACAGTTTCCAACACCTGGACCCACACAGCCTCCATGTCCAAGCCCCTTTTCCAGACTCATGACAAACCTGAGGGACATTGTGTCCAGAAAAAAACCCTCTCAGACCTGGTCTCAGCTCAGCCTTAAACTAAGGTCTCACTACTGCCCCAGCTGGATTGTCAGTCTGTGGTGAGGTCTTGGTTGACCCATATCCCCAAAGCCCACCCCAGGCCAGGCTCAGAGCCCCTGGCAGGGCAGGCTGGGGACAGTATGTGCACAATGCAGAGGCAGCATAATGAGCCCCTACCTCCAAGCCTGCATCACCCCAGCACAGTGACAGAGGAAGGGTTAGCCCAACACAGTGACAGAGGAAGGGTTAGCCTAACACAGTGACAGAGGAAGGGTTAGCCTAACACAGTGGCAGAGGAAGGGTTAGCCTAACACAGTGGCAGAGGAAGGGTTAGCCTAACACAGTGGCAGAGGAAGGGTTAGCCTAACACAGTGACAGAGGAAGGGTTAGCCTAACACAGTGACAGAGGAAGGGTTAGCCTAACACAGTGGCAGAGGAAGGGTTAGCCTAACACAGTGACAGAGGAAGGGTTAGCCTAACACAGTGGCAGAGGAAGGGTTAGCCTAACACAGTGGCAGAGGAAGGGTTAGCCTAACACAGTGACAGAGGAAGGGTTAGCCTAACACAGTGGCAGAGGAAGGGTTAGCCTAACACAGTGGCAGAGGAAGGGTTGCCAGAGGAACACAGTGGCAGAGGAAGGGTTAGCCTAACACAGTGGCAGAGGAAGGGTTAGCCCAACACAGTGGCAGAGGAAGGGTTAGCCTAACACAGTGGCAGAGGAAGGGTTAGCCTAACACAGTGGCAGAGGAAGGGTTAGCCTAACACAGTGACAGAGGAAGGGTTAGCCTAACACAGTGGCAGAGGAAGGGTTAGCCTAACACAGTGGCAGAGGAAGGGTTAGCCTAACACAGTGGCAGAGGAAGGGTTAGCCTAACACAGTGGCAGAGGAAGGGTTAGCCTAACACAGTGGCAGAGGAAGGGTTAGCCTAACACAGTGACAGAGGAAGGGCCCAACACAGTGGCCTAACACAGTGGCAGAGGAAGGGTTAGCCTAACACAGTGGCAGAGGAAGGGTTAGCCTAACACAGGGTTAGCCTAACACAGTGACAGAGGAAGGGTTAGCCTAACACAGTGACAGAGGAAGGGTTAGCCTAACACAGTGGCAGAGGAAGGGTTAGCCTAACACACTGGCAGAGGAAGGGTTAGCCTAACACACTGGCAGAGGAAGGGTTAGCCTAACACAGTGGCAGAGGAAGGGTTAGCCTAACACAGTGGCGGAGGAAGGGTTAGCCTAACACAGTGGCAGAGGAAGGGTTAGCCTAACACAGTGGCAGAGGAAGGGTTAGCCTAACACAGTGGCGGAGGAAGGGTTAGCCTAACACAGTGGCGGAGGAAGGGTTAGCCTAACACAGTGACGGAGGAAGGGTTAGCCTAACACAGTGACGGAGGAAGGGTTAGCCTAACACAGTGACGGAGGAAGGTTAGCCTAACACAGTTAGCCTAACACAGTGACGGAGGAAGGGTTAGCCTAACACAGTGGCGGAGGAAGAGGTTAGCCTAACACAGTGGCGGAGGAAGGGTTAGCCTAACACAGTGACGGAGGAAGGGTTAGCCTAACACAGTGACGGAGGAAGCGTTAGCCTAACACAGTGACGGAGGAAGCGTTAGCCTAACACAGTGACGGAGGAAGCGTTAGCCTAACACACTGGCAGGGCTCCGCTCAACTCTTTCCAGAAGAATACAGAGATTCAGTAAGTAGGCTAAGTCTACTGTTTGGGGTTTTCAACAATGACGCTAACTGGCTGAGTGATTACCTTAATTGTGTCGAGGCCACAAACTGGCATCTAGACCATGGTCCCAACACAGAGAAGAAGAGACAGATGTTTGTTTATGTGCACGAAAGTACACTCTACAATGTATACGTCTATGTTTGAATGTACAGTATATCTGACAACAGCTATTTTTGCCCTCCCCACGCAC
Source organism: Oncorhynchus masou masou (assembly GCF_036934945.1). Lineage (NCBI taxonomy): Eukaryota > Metazoa > Chordata > Actinopteri > Salmoniformes > Salmonidae > Oncorhynchus > Oncorhynchus masou. The sequence goes on along the minus strand of NC_088243.1, from coordinate 31,629,524 downwards.
AGAGGGCCTGCATGGGGCCTGGATTTGGCCTGCCAGCTCCTCTGACGCACGATGCCCACCCAGGCTGGCACGAGTTGGTGTCCACCATGCCTTGTGTCTGGAAAGCACCACAGAGACATTCCTCCACGCAAAGCTTGGCTCTGTCACATGGCTCTCAACGAGGTGACGATGAATACACACTGTACCCTGTCACAGTGTCACTACATAACAACAAAGACAAGGTGATGATGAATACACACTGTACCCTGTCACAGTGTCACTACAAACAACAAAGCCAAGGTGACAGACACTTCATGGTCATCCTTCACTGTAATACAAACGGCATCTCAGGAGACACTAGCATGAAAAGACCAGAGAGTAGGGAGTTCAGTGAACTGAACAAGGTCATCATGGTGGAATGTGACACCTCTCCACCTAACCCCACCCTGAGACTCCACAGCAGGCTCGTACCACAACAGGCTCGGTCCACAGCAGGCTCACCACACCAGGACTGACTTTGGTGCAATTGGCAGAACAAAATGGTTTGTGTGCTTCTTATGCTCTTCCAAATAAAACAATGGTGAAAACAATGGCTGTGAATGTTTAAAAGCCCTTCGATAACATGCATACTGCCAGTGTCTCCTATGAGACAGGTTATAAAATGAGAAGATGGTCTCTGGTCTGGCTGGAGCGAGGACATCCTGACCAGCCATAAGTGTCCACATCCTGACTGGGGCCTATGGAGTCATGTGATGGTAGAAATGCCCACATCCGTCGGTCTGTGTGCCCATTTCTGTTACCTGCAGTCTGCCCCCCGTAGAAAACAGCCATGACTCTGCTGTGTTTTCTATTTACATGCACTTCCCCTTTCCATTGTCACTTCTACTTTTTACAATGACCTTTTTCTAAGACTAAAAACCCAGCCCACTACTATACTGTACTTCGCTGTGCTAATGTTATGTTGACATCCTACAGTGCTATCCCCACAACTTGGGACTGCAGGCTTATGGGATATGAGGCTATGGATGTGCAGACAACAGCAGCAGCCCACTGGTTGGCAATGAAATTACGTTGAACCAATGTGGACTAGATGTTGATTTGATGTCTTTGCACAGTGAGAGGGGATGTCAAGACTCATTCATAGACAAATGAAATGACTCACTAACTATGTGTTTGACACACTATATTTTGACAGATTGGTCATGTTGCAGGATAGAGAGTAAGAGAGGAGACAACATGCTGACTAAGAAAAGGGACTCTGGGATAAAAAGGAGTCCCCTGCTATCAACTCTATCTTCAAAGTCTTTCAGCTGCAGTAAACTGGCCTATTTCATCTCACTAGAACATTTTGATTGTAGAAAACAGGAAACAACTGGACAGACAGCCTGACAACATAGCAGATAAGATCAAGAACTGAACCATCTTTGAGATGGGTAACTTTGACTACAGACTCATCCCGGAAACATATGCACAACAACAACCACAAACAGGATCCTTTTCCATTGTTGGAGCCTGCTCTACATTTGTTCCAGAGACGTCAGATAAAGTTATAGGAGCAAAGGATGTAGACGAGAGTACAAACTGTAAATGAATGAGATGAGGGAGGAGAGAACCAGAAGGTAGCGAGAGAGATTACTACATATGTTCACTACACACGTGCCTGAGAGCGTGAGTGAAGTCTATACGCGCACGTTTGTGTGTGTGTGGGGGGGGGGGGCATGTGTGGAGCTGTCGGGGGCTGATAGAGTGTCTTTACATGACAAACAGCTGCTGAGGTCTGGGATGCACGCTTGGCAAAGTGGAAAATAATGAACAGTGAGAATCTGCCAAACACAAGAGAATTCATCTTTATTTGCCAACTGCTACATGGCTTGTGTGTGGACACAATGTTCCAGTGCCACGCCCTCCACACACACACTCAATGACTTACAGCTGCATAGATGGCCAATTGGCCAAATATTGTATATGGGCAGTTCCATGTAAAGCCCCATGAGCACCAACATGTGAAGCGCATAGGAGCACATCACATTTGGTGTCATATGAAAGCTAAGAGTATGAGAAATTAAGGCGTTTATACATTTTTCCACCACCAAAAGTTGTAATAAGCAAAAGCTTTTGATTTCTGGTTAAACAGATTGAAAAAGTGGTCTTAGAAAACATCTAGCAGAAAAATTCTAAATAAGGTATTAGAAATACAATAACGTTGAGGTGAAGACCCCTGACAAATAATATCAACATTTAACTTGCAGAAGTGTTTTGCCTTCTGTAAGTTAAAATAAATATTGCCAAGTGTTGTCATTCTGTTACCAAAAAAAAGCACATTTGTAAAGCCCCCCGTGCAGTCTTTGCAAATTATCACTATGTCTAATAAATAACTGTGTGTGTGTGTTCATTTAATGAACATAACTCACAAATATATTTAGCATTTATTTCCCTGAGTCTCCTTAAGCCCTTTAAATGCTCAATCTAATCTTTTGGGCATTAGGAAACAAATTTGAAGATATTTACATACACAGCCTGGATGCTCTCTCGAGCCCACGCACTTATCCAGATGAACGTTCATTGGTATATTATAAATCAGACCATTGTGAGGTCATGATGTGGGCCAAAAGTTCCATCCCACCTGAACACGAAAAGGGCAATATCATAGTTTTCAAAATGTCAGTCGCATTTCAACCACATAGCGTGGAAATATCATTCATATATATTTTTTGATTTTATGCATTTTTAACTGCACTTTTGGTATTTTATTAGGATCCCCATTAGCTGTTGTGAAAGCAGCAGCTACTCTTCCTGGGGTCCACACAAAACATGATAAAATACAGAACATTAATAAACAAGAACAGCTCAAGGACAGAATTACATCAACATATCAATACATACACACTAGAGGTCGACCGATTAAATCGGAATGGCCGATTAATTAGGGCCGATTTCAAGTTTTTTGTGCGCCGATTTCCGATTATTTAAAAAATAAATGTATTTACACCTTTTATTTAACTAGGCAAGTCGGTTAAGAACACATTCTTATTTTCAATGACGGCCTAGGAACTGTGGGTTAACTGCCTTGTTCAGGGACAGAACGATAGATTAGTCCAACGCACTAACCATTGTACTCCACGAGTAGGCTGCCTGTTACGCGAATGCAGTAGAAGCCAAGGTAAATTGCTAGCTAGCATTAAACTTATCTTATAAAAAACAATCAATCATAATCACTAGTTATAACTACTAATCCAGTTTAGCAGGTGAAATTGTGTCATTTCTCTTGCGTTCATTGCACGCAGAGTCAGGGTATATGCAACAGTTTGGGCTGCCTGGCTCAATTGCAAAATAATTTGCCAGAATTTTTTATTTATTTTATCTTTATTTAACTAGGCAAGTCAGTTAAGAACAAATTCTTATTTTCAATGACAGCCTAGGAACAGTTCAGGGGCAGAATGACAGATTTGTACCTTGTCAGCTCAGGGGTTTGAACTTGCAACCTTCCGGTTACTAGTCCAACACTCTAACCACCCTGTCGCCCCGCAATTATGACATACATTGAAGGTTGTGCAATGTAACAAGAATATTTAAACTTAGGGATGCCATCCATTAGATGGGGCGGCAGGGTAGCCTAGTGGTTAGAGCGTTGGACTAGTAACCGAAAGGTTGCAAGTTCGAATCCCTGAGCTGACAAGGTACAAATCTGTTGTTCTGCCCCTGAACAGGCAGTTAACCCACTGTTCCTAGGCCGTCATTGAAAATAAGAATTTGTTCTTAACTGACTTGCCTAGTAAAAAATAAATTAAAAAGATAAAATACCAAACGGTTCCGTATTTCACTGAAATAAACATTTTGTTTTCTAAATGATAGTTTCCGGATTCGATCATATTAATAAGGCTTGTAGTTCTGTGTGTCATTATGTTATAATTAAGTCTGATTTGATAGAGCAGTCTGACTTTCGTGCGTTTTGCCAGCAGCTCTTCGCAAGCACAGCGCTGTTTATGACTTCAAGCCTATCAGCCTAATGCCTGGTGTAACCAATGTGAAATGTCTAGCTAGTTAGCTCAATGTACTTGAGTGGTCCAGCCAGAGTCCGGACTTGAACCCGATCTCACATCTCTGGAGAGACCTGAAAATAGCTGTGCAGCGATGCTCCCAATCCAACCTGACAGCGCTTGTGAGGAACTGTAGAGAAGAATTGGAGGTGTGCCAAGCTTGGAGCGTCATACCCAAGACTCAAGGCTGTAATCACTAGGTGCTTCAACAAAGTACTGATTAAAGGGTCTGAATACTAATATAAAATGTGAAATTTCCAGGGGGGGTTTTGTTGATTTGGTCGTTATATGGTTTCGTGTGTAGATTGATAAAATATTTTTTTTAAATCCATTTTAGAATAAGGCAGTAACTTGACAAAATGTGTAAGAAGTCAGGGGGTCTGAATACTTTCAAATGCACCATGCAGTACTTTTTTTGTACTGAATTATACTCTACTGAACACTACTGTATTATACTTTACTATGACACCCAAACCTGTGAAACAGATATCTATGATTGGTACAGATGTGGTCCGGTCCAGACCAACCAAAATTGGTCTTGTTTGTAGATAGAACTCATTAAAATGTAAAGGAGGATATTGCATATTTCTACCTTTGTGTAGCTATTCAGGATAAATGACATTCATAATTATGCATTTCTCTATAGCACAGATCAGAGGCCAAAGATGTAATTCTGTTACCATCATTCTGTTACTGGGTGTAAATACGCTTTACTTATTGTAGTTCAATAACCAAAATACATTTTTCAAAGTCAAGGTGTGAATCTTTGAATCTTAATTCGGTCACATAAAAAAAAGAAGAGATTTTACCATCGTTCGGTTACCAAACTTTATATCTGAACTGAGTAAATGTGTTTTTGCATTTTTTTTCTGTGGAAATGGTTAAAAAGTAGTTCTTGCACATATAGTTGTATGGTTTGTTTAACTTTGTAATCAATGGTTTTGTTTGGCATACTTTTTAAATTGAAAATTGGAGTCTCAGCATAATTCTGTTACCATGGAACTGCCCATATGTTACCGTGTTGTGTCGTTTTCTTCAGAACTGGTGCCATGACTGAATGTGTCTGAATGGTTTGTGAGCTGACACCGTACTTTAAAAGAGCTTTAAAAAACAGACACATTCATCAAAAACATTCTACTTAACTTACTAAGGTGAACAGTCTATTCTGACAAAAATAATTCACTCAAACTAATGAAAAGTTATTAAAAAAAAAATCCAGATTGTACCTAGATACGGTTTTCAATATCATTACATTGTAAAAGAAAGAGTGGGTAACCGATTTGGATCTACAATGAACAAAAATATAAATGCAACATGTAAAGTGTTGGTATCATGTTCCATTGCATTTTATCGATGGCAATTTGAATGCACAGGGATACCGTGACAAGATCCTGAGGCCCATTGTCGTGCCATTCATCCACCGCCATTACCTCATGTTTCAACATGATAATGCACGGGCCCATGTCGCAAGGATCTGTACACAATTCCTGGAAGCTGAAAATGTCCCAGTTATTCCATGGCCTGCATAATCACCAGACATGTCATCCATTGAGCATGTTTGGGATGCTCTGGATCGACGTGTAAGACAACGTGTTCCAATTCCTGACAATATTCAGCAACTTCGCACAGGAGTGGGACAACATTCCACAGGCTACATTCAACAGCCTGATCAACTCTATGCGAAAGAGATGCATCGCACAGCATGAGGCAAATGGTGATCACACTAGATACTAACTGGTTTTCTGATCCACGCCCCTACTTTTTTTTCAAGGTATCTGGGACCAATGGATGTATATCTGTATTCCCAGTCATGTGAAATAAATAGAATAAGGTCTAATGATTTTTATTTCAATTAACTGATTTCTTTATATGAACTGTAACTCAGTCAAATCTTTGAACTTGTTGCATATTGCGTTTATATTTTTGCTCAGTGTACATTAATACTACCATTTGACACAGAGGACATTCGCAAGTCAGCTTAGCTTAAGAGGCCCAGGCAGACAGTGTGTCATTGAAAAGAAGATTAAGGGAAAATGTAAAAGGGAGAGCATGCTGTATAGAGTGTCAGAGGTTAGCTTGCGAGTCTGAGAAGCGTCATGTTCGCTCTGTCTCTACGTGACAACGGCAGGAATGTGAGGTCCCGGCTGCCACAGCTAGCTCTTTAATAAACACATCATGCAACATTCATCACACTGCAAAGGAGAGGCCAACCCCTGTGATCTGTCTGGCATCACAGGCACATAGAGTACAGACACAGACAGAGAGACACAGACAGAGAGAGAGAGAGAGGGAGGAATGAGAGTGGAAAATAAATGTTAAGAAAGGGGAGAAGAGGTCAGACAAAACAAGCCCCTCTCAGCACAGTGCCCACACCCAGTGGTTGGACTTCCTGAGGGGGCTGCTGTGGTGGTTTTGTCCCTGCCTGGCCGTCCATTCATAGTTTGGGGATGAGAGAGAAGAAGGGAGTCAGTGGTAACTGTGTGAGTGTATGTGTAGAGCTGTGGTTTTCAACCTGTGGTCTGCAGGTGGTCCACACACTATATCTATAGATTTAATTTAAAAATATATATATCATTTATAGAAAAAATATATAAAATAAAAATCTTCCAAAATTAGTAACAGTTGGCAGTATTAATGGTATTAAATACATTTTACATTACTTTCCACAATGCCAATTGTTAATAATGATAAACCTTTAATTTGTTAGTCACTGCTAAAATGGACAATTTGACAGCCAAGATAAAGGTAAAAAACAAAAATCTGCATCTCCGCGAATGGTGGTCCTGAAAAGCTTTTGACAGTGATTTGGTTGTCCCCGGAAAGGGAAAGGTTGGGAACCGCAGTTGTAAAGCACATCGGGAGGAGAAGGGTTGCGGATTAAGGAATTCAAACGCCAAAGCAGGGGGAGAGGGGTGTGTGTGTCTCTTTTGTTGGTTATTCCTCAGTCACCCCCTCCATCCCTTCAGCCCTTTTCTGCTGGGCCCTGCCTGTAGACTGCAGCTGCAGCCCACAGCCCTGCGCCCTGCATCTCAATGAGCCTCTGTGCCGCTCCAGAGGAGAAGGGGCTCCCTGATGGAAGGGTCACCACTCTGTACCACCACCCCAATACTGCTCCCATCCTCATCCCAGCCAGCCCCGGGACTCAGGGCCTCTGGGCAGCCCCTCTCCCCATGACCATATAAGGCAGACAAGGCTCACAACAGGCCCGCTCACATGCCAGGCTAAACCGCCCAGGAGTTTGGGCTCCTTCATTCTTTCTTTTCTTCCTGCTGTCCCCCTCTTCTTTTGTTGGCCCATCTCTTTCTCCCATGCAGCTGGATGGGACTGCACTGCCGGGGCTTTGGCAGCAGCCTCAACAGGTCGCAGGGAAGGGCCGCCTCAGCCTCCACTGCAGCCCTCTCTTCATCTCCCCCTCCCGCTCTGCTGCTGCGGCTGCTGCTGCTACAGGAAAAAAGGGGGGACACGGGGAGGGGGTGCGGAGTCTGCCCCTCTTTCTCACGCTCGTAAGAAAGCCCTCACTTCTTCTCCACAGCAAATGACACCTGCTTATTACCATAGACACACTGTGGGAAGTACACCCTGCTTTTCTGTGTGTGAAATTTGGCCCCTCCTTTTGGTAAACAAGCTGACCATGGATTAGTTAACTGGGTTACTGCATGACAAACAAATAAACACACATTATTCAGTTCAAATGAGTGCCAATTAACTTTAAATGACCAGGGAACAGTCCATCACTCTTAAATGATACAATCATGTATAATAAAAGGGGACATTACATTTCTACCTCAAGGAGAGGTAAGGCCAATTCAAATACATTTGTTAAGGTATATCTGTCTGTGATCCATAATGACAAGTTGTCCCTGAGCCAGATGAGGCACTACGTGTAATCTGGATGTGTATCATGATGATGGTCTGATGAACGTGACAGCAGTCTGAACATACAGTCACAGTCAGGCTCTATGGACAGCTGAGCAGCCCTGCCTGTCCACACTCCACCTCTTTCGCTGTCCCAGCTGCCGGGGAGAGCCAGTGATGTGATTGATGTCAGACTGGGAGCGCCACACCAGTCAGAAGCAGCTTCCGCCTCGGCTCTGTGTTGTCAGCAGGGTCATTATCCTGGTAAAGGGGAGGGAGGAGCTGGAGAAGGGAGAGAGGGCGAGGAGGTTGTGGTGGGGGGGGCGACTGGCAGAGGCAGAGAAGAAATGAGAGGATTAAGAAAGAGGGAGAGGAGGAAGAGAGTGGGAGTAGGAAGCAGGATATGGGGTAAAGAGAGAAAAGGGGACAGAGAGAATTGAATAAAGAAAGTAAGTGACAAATCCAGAGAGAGAGAGAGAGAGAGAGGGGTAGGGGGAGCACAGCCAGGAGCCACAGTTGTGGAGCAGGAGGATGTTGCACAGAAAAGTAAGCACACAGCGGGCTCACTGCGAGCGGAGACAAGTGACGGAGGTGGCTCTCCCTGGCCTCCTGTTCCCCTACCATCCAGCCTGCCTGTCGACAGCTGTACCCAGACAATGTACTTATCTCCACCACATTTAGCAGGAGGCTGCTTCCCATTACCAGAGCAGGGGGCCCTGCTGACACCCAGACACCAGGCAGAGCACTCCCCTCCTGGGGAGCGACCCTCTGCTGCTGCCCGACTCTGCTTCTGGCGTTTAAAGTTTGGTTACTGGTACACTTTTAGCTAGCTGGGTGGCGTGAGTGTGGACAGGGCATAATGGCCCTGGGGCAGCCCCTGCTGCTATAGTGAGGTGGTGTGTGTGTATGAGCAGGACCAGTGTGTGGCCTATGGCAGGCTGTAACCTAATGAAGGGTGTGTGTGAAGGAGGCGAGGCGAGCCTGTCGGTAAAGCTGGCAGCCAGACAAAGTCCTGGGGTGATCAGCATTGCAGTGTCATGAGACAGAGTTAAATCAGTTGGGTCGGTTCCTTTGAAAAGCAAAAACAGAACACACCCAGTTCCCTTTTACTGCTTTGATACTGAGAAAATATAGCTTGAAAGATGTGTAAAAACAAGTTTCTAAATGGTGTGTGGTTGTATGAGAAGCAACCATATTAGGTACTCAAAAACGTGCATGCATGCTTACATAAAGTCGTGGCCAAAAGTTGAGAATGACACAAATATTACTTTTCACAAAGTTTGCTGCTTCATTATCTTTAGATATTGGTCAGATATTAACATGGAATACTGAAGTACAATTACAAGCATTTCATAAGTGTCAAAGGCTTTTATTAATTACATGATGTTGATGCAAAGAGCCAATACTTGCATTGTTGACCCTTCTTTTTAAAGACATCTGCAATCTGTCCTGGCATGCTGTCAATTAACTTCTGGGCCACATCTTGACTGATGGCAGCCCATTCTTGCATAATCAATACTTGGAGTTTGTTAGAATTTGTGGAGTTTTGTTTGTCCACCCACCTCTTGAGGATTGACCACAAGTTCTCAATGGGATTAAGGTCTGGGGAGTTTCCTGGCCATGGACCCAAAATATTGACGTTTTGTTCCCCGAGCCACTTAGGTTATCACCTTTTCCTTATGGCAAGGTGCTCCATCATGTTGGAAAAGGCATTGTTCGTCACCAAACTGTTCTTGGATGGTTGGGAGAAGTTTCTCTCGGAGGATGGTACAGTTCTTTATTCATGGCTGTCTTCTTTGGCAAAATTGTGAGTGAGCCCACTCCCTTGGCTGAGAAACAACCCCACATGAATGGTCACAGGATGCTTTACTGTTGGCATGACACAGGACTGATGGTAGTGCTCACCTTGTCCTCTCAGAACAAGCTTTTTTCCGGATGCCCAAAACAATAGGAAAGAGGATTCAGAGAAAATGACTTTACCCCAGTCCTCAGCAGTCTAATCCCTGTACCTTTACAGAATATCAGTCTGTCCCTGATGTTTTTCCTAGAGAGAAGTGGCTTCTTTGCTGCCCTTCTTGACACCAGGCCATCTTCCAAAAGTCTTCGCCTCACTGTGCGTGCAGATGCACTCACACCTGCCTGCTGCCATTCCTAAGCAAGCTCTGTACTGATGGTGCCCCAATCCCGCAGGTGAATCAACTTTAGGAGGACGGTCCTGGAGCCCTTTCTTGGGCACCCTGAAGCCCTTCACAACAATTGAACCGCTCTCCTTTAAGTTCTTGATGATCCGATAAAGGGTTGATTTAGGTGCAATCTTACTGGCAGCAATATCCTTGCCTGTGAAGCCCTTTTTGTCCAAAGCAATGAAGACAGTACGTGTTTCCTTGCAGGTAACCATGGCTGACAGAGGAAGAACAATGATTCCAAGCACCACCCTCCTTTTGCAGCTTCCAGTCTGTTATTCGAACTCAATCAGCATGACAGAGTGATCTCCAGCCTTGTCAACACTCACACCTGTGTTAACGAGAGAATCCCTGACATGTCAGCTGGTCCTTTTGTGGCAAGGCTGAAATGCAGTGGAAAATGTTTTGGGGGATTCAGTTTATTTGCATGGCAAAGAGGGACTTTGCAATTAATTGCAATTCATCTGATTACTCTTCATAACATTCTGGAGTATATGCAAATTCCTTCATACAAACTGAGGCATCAGACTTTGTGGAAATTAATGTTTGTGTCATTCAAAACATTTGACCACGACTGTACATACATACCCACATAACAAAACGACCGATAATATGCCTGAACCGATGTATCGGGCCGATATCAGCCTCTTCTAGTCTATCGGCTATCAGCCTTTATCGGCTTAGCCGATAGTCCCTTTACATAGCAAAGCTGCTGCTATGCCAGCTACCTCTCACCGCCCGAGTCACAAACACTGCTCAATGCCGAGGAATGTCTAGCTGGGGAGAAAAAATAAATAAATCAGCAGTAGCAGCAGGCAGCAAGCTAGCTCACTTCAACATGAATGTACAGTATTGGGAAATGGATGAACTGACAGTGACCAAAATCAAACTTCTGTTTCAAATATTAGATTAGTTAAGTCATTAATAATAAGGCTTGTGTTGACATGCCCGGACATGCATGCAATATGCAAGCTCGATAAGCAGATACCTGTTAGCAAAGATTACGTTAACTAACACCTTCATCTGTGGTGTTAGCTAGCTATTAGCTACTATGCTAGAAAGCTGGCGAGATCATATCAAATTTTATTTGTCACATGCTTCGAATACAACTTGTCCCAGCTAGCGATGAGGAATCAGCCCAGAAGCGGCCGTTTCCGTCAACCGAAATTCTGCAGAATTTGTCCGCATCTTACCAGAATCCCCCCAGAAGTGGCCCGATGCAAATTTAAATACATTTAGTAATTTTAAATATTACACATACAAATTATACCCATCCACAAAAAAAAAACATTTTCTGTCAGAGAAAACACCATGGTGACCGTGTCAGTGTGCATGCGCCTAGCCCACTACAGGAATCGCTACAGCGCGATTGGACAAGGACATCCCGGCCGGCCAACCCCTCCACTAACTCGGATGATGCTGGGCTAATTGCGTGTTGCCTCATTGGTCTCTCGGGCGCAGACAGCACAGGTCTCAAACCAGCATCTGTAGAAACGCAGTTTGCACTGCGATGCATCGTCTTAGAACACTGCGCCACTCGGCAGAGGCTCCATCCATAAAGTTTTTCATTCATATCAAAATACTACACAGGACTATTAAAGAATTTCTTTAAAATGTTAATTGTATTTTCTGATCACAGTAGCCCCAATCGGCCCAAGACCAAAATAATACATTTGGGCCAGATCTCAGTCCCAGAATCCTAGCCATAAGTAAGTGCCGAAGGCGGCCCAGACACTGACTACATGACGTCGGCAGAGTCTGACCTACAGCCGAGTGCCCCTACCCTCAGCCGGAATCGGCCTAGATCCACTGTGCTAGCTGGGGTGTAGACCTTACAGTGAACTGCTTACTTACAAGCCCTTACCCAACAATGCAGTTAAGAAAATATCTAAAAACATTGATTTTTTTTTTTAAAAGAAAGAGATGAATAACAACTAATTGAAGAGCAGCAGTAAATAACAATAACGGGGCTTTATACAGGGGGTACTGGTACAGAGCCAATGTGGAGGCTATATACAGTGGGTACCGGTACAGAGTCAATGTGGAGGCTATATACAGTGGGGTACAGAGTCAATGTGGAGGCTATATACAGTGGGTACCAGTACAGAGTCAATGTGGAGGCTATATACCGGGTACCAGTACAGAGTCAATGTGGAGGCTATATACAGTGGGTACCGGTACAGAGTCAATGTGGAGGCTATATACAGTGGGTACCGGTACAGAGTCAATGTGCGGGGCCACCGGTGTTGAGGTAATATGTACATGAAGGTAGAGCTATTAAAACAACTTTGCATAGATAATAAACAGAGAGTAGCAGCAGCGTAGTAGGGGGGGGGCAATGCAAATAGTCTGGGTAGCCCTTTGATTAGCTATTCGGGAGTCTTATGGCTTGGGGGTAGAAGCTGTTTAGAAGCTTCTTGGACCTAGACTTGGTACTACAGTACCGCTTGCCGTGCGGTAGCAGAGGGAACAGTCTATGACTAGGGTGGCTGGAGTCTTTGACCATTTTTAGGGCCTTCCTCTGCCACCGCCTGGTATAGAGGTCCTGGATGGCAGGAAGCTTGGCCCCGGTGATGTACTGGGCCATACAAACTACCCTCTGTAATGCCTTGCGGTTGGAGGCAAAGCAGTTGCCATACCAGGCAGTGATGCAACCAGTCAGGATGTTCTCAATATTGCAGCTGTTGAACCTTATGAGGAGTTGAGGACCCATGCCAAATCTTTTCAGTATCCTATGGGGGAATATGTTTTGTCGTGACCTCTTCACAACTGTCTTGGTGTGTTTAGACCATGATAGTTTGTTGGCGATGTGGACACCAAGGAACTTGAAGCTCTCAACCTGCTCCAATACAGCCCCATCTATTAGAATGGGGGCATGCGCGGTCCTCCTTTTCCTGTAGTCCACAATCATCTCCTTTGTCTTGATCACATTGAGGGAGAGGTTGTTGTCCTTGCACCACACGATCAGGTCTCTGACCTCCTCATAGGCTGTCTCATCGTTGTCAGTGATCAGGCCTACCACTCGTGTCATCAGCAAACTTAAGGATGGTGTTGGAGTCGTGCTTGGCCGTGCTGTCATGAGTGAACAGTGAGTACAGGAAGGGACTGAGCATGCACCCCTGAGGGGCCCCCGTGTTGAGGATCAGCGTGGCAGATGTGCTGTTACCTATCCCTTACCACCTTGGAGCGGTCCGTCAGGAAGTCCAGGCTCCAGGTGCAAAAGGAGGTGTTTAGTCCCAGGGTCCATTGTTTAGTGATGACCTTTGAGGGCACTATGGTGTTGAAAGCTGAACTGTCGTCAAACAATAGCATTCTCACATAGGTGTTCCTTTTGTCCGGGTGCGAAAGGGCAGTGTGGAGTGCAATAGAAAATTGCGTCATCTGTGGATCTGTTGATGCGGTATGCAAATTGGAGTGGGTCTAGGGTTTCTGGGATAATGGTGTTGTGACTCGCAGGTGTCCAGTAATGATTTACTCCATGGGATCACATCCAATAAGCATCAACCCAGTCAGTGTGACACAGAGAATAAACCGAACACCCCGCTTCTGAGGCAGGCTGGGTACGTGAGTAACGGACTGCACACAGTGATGATGTTCTAGGAACATCATAAAAACCTGTGTGCTGGAGCTCTCTTTCTTCTCCTCTCTGCTTCCTCGCTCCCTCCCTCTGCTCTCGCCTCTAAGCCAGCTGAGCGTGCTACCCAAATTCAACAGTTGTTGTGGCCTTCGTTAGCCTAACGAGGGGGTCAGCTCTTTATACTTGTCAGAGAGCAAATGAGTCCAATGAACAAGGGCTGCCTGGAAGAGAGAGGGATAACGAGCACAGTTCTGTTACACTTCACTGAGTTATTGGCCACGGCGCTCACATGGAATCTAGAGAACCTACAATCTGCCTCTGATGTTGGATGGTGCACTCCACCTTTGATAGAAACTTTAGACAAATAGGCTTTAGAAGAGCCCTTGAATGTAACCACCACTAGATATATAATGTAAACTGTGTGGTTGGTGTCAAGTAGATCCAAAACATTTACAGCAGGGATCATCAACTAGATTCAGCCGTGGGCCATTTTTTTTCTTGAGCGGATGGTCAGGGGTCTGGAACGTAAAACAAATATTTTTACAAAATAATTTCAAACCTTAATTACATTTGGGGACATTGCCCTGAGTAGGGTGCAGTCTTCCGGATGGGACGTTAAAACTGTTGTCCTGACCCTCTGTGGTCATTCAAAATCTCATTGCAATTACTGTAGGAGTAGCTAAATTCCCCCAACATGGCTAGATAATCATCCCCCTTCATTCCTAATTGGCATATTTCACTCCTCACCTCTCCACCTGATGTGTGGTGAGCGTTCTGGCACAAAAATGGTCACCGTGCATCACTGAGGTGGGTGCTACACATTGCTGGTGGATGAGGGGAGTTTCCCACCACTTTGTAGAGCGTGTTGAGTACCTCAGTTGGTAGAACAGCACTATAAAAATCTAATTAACCATTTGTACAAGATCACATACATCTCTATTATGTGTGGAAATATTTGGGAATAGATTTCCAAAATTAAAAATCACTTGGAGCTGGTTTCCTGGTATTTTTACAGTCTTATGTCCAACAATGAAAATTCATCAACAAAAATATATAGATTTTTTGCTAAATAAAACCTCTCGCGGGCCAAATTTGACTCAAGGGCCGCTAGTTGGGGACCCCTGATTAACAGATTAGGTTATGGCCACATTGAGATTGTGTCCCAAAATCCTGGATGGAGCCAGTGGTTTTTCAATGAGAGTCATCAATTGTCAGATGAATGACAACTGAAATTATTGTCCAACTAAAAATGCAAAATAATGACATATGTCAATGATGTAGTGGGAAGGCTGATGGAGTGGGAAGGTGTGGTCTGATGTTGGGCATCACCCGACTGAGCTGGGCCTAACTGGAACAAAGATACAGAACAGAACACACTGGCCGTTCTGTGGTTTAGACTGACTGGAGTTTACTTTCTTTACTCTGCCATTGTCTGGCAACAAAAGGGAACTACAAAACTGGCTTACAGTCATGTGCCCAAATGATGAATCAAACAGGAATCAGGGTTAGGAGGGTTAAGGGTGGTATGGATGTTCTCAGTTCCCAGCCAGGCAAGACCTGAGCTGCTTCACTCCGTGGCGTGTCTGGAGCATAGAACGCAGTCGCGATAGCACAGCCACAGTCAACAGCACTGCCACCTACCTGGAAGTCCCTTCAGAATGCTGCAGAAGCCTGCCTCAATCACGTGCCATCAAACATATACTGTAATGAGTTGTAGACATCAGTCCTGCATTGTCCTGTGACTGCAGTCCACAATATTAAACAGTGCTATCATAAGACATGGTAGTGGTAGGGTTAGAGAGTCAGATCAAACTAAAAGGTTCACAGAATAGGGGAGGCTTGCTAATGGTGATGGCCAGCAGAAGCTCGTTACTGCATTCTCAACTTCTGTGCTGTGGCACTGGGGCAGAGATGGGGTGACAGTGACGTGACATTAAAATCCGTTCTGTCAAGTAACGGGCAGCAAGCAGGCAGACGCCCTCCAATCAAAACAGAGTTGCTCTGGGTGACATTTCACCGGGCACAGCTGCTAGGGTATGACAGCATGCCAACTCCCTATTCCTGAAGGTTTGTTTATTTGTATATTTTCTTTGTTCTTCAATAATTCAAGGTTAAGATGTGACTTTAGCTCAAGGAGTTTGTTTTTCCCCTCACCTGTCACTATTTGACATTTTACGCTGGCAATCTTTCAGAAACCTCCCCGCTTCCTTATCACTCTGGCAAGGAATAGCGGAAACAGACATACTATATGCCAACTTACCAAGTGTGTCAGTGAGGTAAAGATGTTAAAATCACATGCACGATGTAAAAAGAAATTGATTCCGTCAGAAGAACTAGACACCCTTAGAAAGATCCTCTTGAGCTAACATTTGTTATTAAATCAGAACTCTTCTAAATTATGAACTTTGGTCCATATACTTCCAACAAGGCAAATGCCGTTTAATCTTTCCTTGTTATTTGTCTCGTTTGGTTTTTCATATATTGCCTCTGGTCATCCAGACAACATCTCTTACATCTGAAGGCATCAGACTGATCTGTGTTCCTCAACCTCTGGCCATGTCCCAAGAATCCAAGGGTGTCAGATATTGATTACCTTGGTGTTTTATGTAAACGAGAATGCAGTAGTACTGAAACGACAAGTCAGTAGTACCTAGTGTTGCTCTCTCCACCCCAGGGAAGCATCGTCAGTGGTTGCATCAGTGTGCATGGGCCTGGGTCAGCCTGCGAAGCTTGCCTCGGGTGACTATGTTACGACACAGGGCCCTGTTGTGTTCCTGCTGAGGCCTTAGGGAGAGCATACTGCGTAGCATGCTGTTCCCTGGCTTACAGCCTCTGGGACTCTCCTCTCCTAGGGGGGAATTCCGACCAGAGTTAAGCGTATGTAAATGGACATGAATTCCCCTTTGATGTACTTTTATCTCTATGCGTATTCGGACTTTGAATTTAAGCTTGCGAATAGCACGCTATTCACCCCCTATTCGTTTGTGTTGGAGATCAAAGAAATGAAGATGTGGCAGAGGTGTGTCTACAGATACGGCGTATTCTGACCTTGACTTCATTCCCTCGTAACTCTACCACCTTCACGTGCAATGACAACATGAATAAGGTGGAACAACCTGGCGGTTCCAAGTGGAACCACATCTACTTTATTTCCCCCGCTAGAAATAACACTATTCTCCATGCACTATGAAAGCCAGACCATGCATGGCAGAGTTTAAACCTGGAGCACAGTTCACGACAACTGGACCGTTGGCCCAGTTCCATGATAAGTGAGAATTATGAGGGTAGATTAAAAGACCACTATAACCCCTATTGTACACTCTAATATATTTTGTGCATAAAGGCTCTCCAAATAAATAAATACTTTCCTAACCCTAAATAATATACAAGATTAGAGTATTTTTAGATCGAACAAGCAGTGCTAAAAAGAAGAACATGTGTATTTACATGGCTTTATTTAATTGACCCCTAATATTCTGAACAGTTCTCTCAATATAGTCTGTCGAGAAAATTCTAATTAAAATAGGAGGTACACTAAATGTAATGGGATGACATTAGATAAATGTACTGAGAACCCTATTGAATGAAAACCACGAAAAAAAATCTGTTGGCCAGCAAGTGGGAGGGTTTTCAGCAGTTGAATTAAATGTATTCAGCAAGCGCAAGGGAACCACACCGGCAAAGCCCGTTACACACCTGCATAAGGTAAGTCTGAATACCGACTCCAGAGATGTGCATAGGAAAGGCGTGCGTAGGAAAGGCATACATTTGCTGAGTCTGAATCTGGCCCCTAGTGACATGTTCCCCTGTCTGTCTCCTGAGCCTGTGTCCCTGGGACCACACCTCTGTTCCCACTCTGTGCTTGGAAGATTCCCCTTTACCCTGTGTGGGGGGAGCTATAGCTCCAGCTTTGAGGTGTGTGTACACACACACACACACACACACACACACACACACACACACACACACACACACACACACACACACACACACACACACACACACAGCCGCTCAAAGTGTGTGTGTATCTAAATAAAGAGTAAAGCATCTGTTGATACAGGGAAATGGTCCAAACCCACTCACCTCTTTTGTGCAGCCATCCCTCCTTCACTATCGCCACATCGGTCATGTTGGTGTTCAGGTTGGTGTGTCCAGGGTTGTGATAGGGAGAGACACAGCTCTGTCCCCAAATGTTCTGCGCTCAGGCCAGGGCAGGAGCCTGGAGTCTAGGGCCGTCTTTTCACCAGTTACCTATTAGTGTCAAAGGAAGAGTAAAGCTTAGCCTCAACTAACAATAACGTTAACCCCCCAGTGAACATCCGTGCAACTCATAGAAAACAAGTTGGTCTGTTCAGACAGTGGAAAATAGTTGTGGTGGGTACTACTCCAGTTCAGCAACACTCCAATACGAAGATCTAGTCAGAACCTCCGACTCCACCACAGGGGAAACCACTTCTAAACGAATGACAAAGTCCTGTGACCAGTGGAAGGGCCTGCAGAAATCCCCTTCCATGGGTCATCAGTTTCGCTGCCATTTCAGGGGGGAAACCTGTTCCACCATCAAGACAACCTTTCCATCCCGTGAAATGGAATAGAAAGATATCCTTGAGCTTTATGTGGATTCAGAGCACAATCAATTCCCATGCCTTTTACAAGATAGCCAGCGCCGTTGAGGGAGCCACAGATGACTCTCATACCATCCACTGAAATCTACTTATCCTCCAGAGCGCCATCAGCCCGTCATCAAAAAAGAGGCTGGCTAATGTGACCTCATCACTTGGTGACAACAACAGGAAGCAGAGTGGATATTGACAGGCTGGGAGTTAGTCCCATCTGAAGGAGCCCTGGGCCTAATACTGCACATCCCACAATAAGCCAGCCTGATAGATCCCTTTCACATCCATTGAATTGTTTACAAATCGTTATGAGTGAAGCAATATTCATTGGAAACACAGTGTTTGAATTAGAGGTCGGAATGGCCGATTTATAGTTTTCATAACAATCGAAAATCTGTATTTTTGGGCGCCGATTTTTTTTTCTACCTTTATTTAACTAGGCAAGTCAGTTAAGAACACATTCTTATTTTCAATGACAGCCTAGGAACGGTGGGTTAACTGCCTTGTTCAGGGGCAGAACGACAGAGTTTCACATTGTCAGCTCAGGGGATCCAATCTTGCAACCTCACAGTTAACTAGTCCAGCCCAATAACGACCTGCCTCTCTCTCGTTGCACTCCACAAGGAGACTGCCTATTACGCGAATGCAGTAAGCCAAGGTAAGTTTAATGCTAGCAACTTATCTTATAAAAAACTCATAAATCACTAGTTAACTACACATGGTTGATGATATTACTAGATATTATCTAGCGTGTCCTGTGTTGCATATAAGTATCTGACTGAGTGGTGGTAGGCAGAAGCAGGTGCGTAAACATTCATTCAAACAGCACTTTTGTGCGTTTTGCCAGCAGCTCTTTGTTGTGCGTCAAGCATTGTGCTGTTTATGACTTCAAGCCTATCAACTACCGAGATGAGGCTGGTGTAACCGAAGTGAAATGGCTAGCTAGTTAGCGCGCTAATAGTGTAATAGTGTTTCAAACGTCACTCGCTCTGGGCCTTCTAGTAGTCGTTGTGTTGTGTTGCTGGTTCGAGCCCAGGGAGGAGCGAGGAGAGGGACGGAAGCTATACTGTTACACTGGCAATACTAAAGTGCCTATAAGAACATCCAGTAGTCAAAGGTTAATGAAATACAAATCGTATAGAGGGAAATAGTCCTATAATTCCTATAATAACTACAACCTAAAACTTCTTAGCTGGGAATATTGAAGACTCATGTTAAAAGGAAACACCAGCTTTCATATGTTCTCATGTTCTGAGCAAGGAACTGAAACGTTCTTACATAGCACATATTGCACTTTTACTTTCTTCTCCAACACTTTGTTTTTGCATTATTTAAATCAAATTGAACATGTTTCATTATTTACTTGAGGCTAAATTGATTTTATTGATGTATATTACATTAAAAATAAGTGTTCATTCAGTATTGTTACAAAAAAAGAAATTGTACATTTTTATTTATTTATTTAAAATCGTCCGATTAATCGGTATCGGCTTTTTTTGGTCCTCTAATAAATCGGTATCGGCGTTGAAAAATCATAAATCGGTCAACCTCTAGTTGGAATCAAATGTATTCAATTATTGCAGTAGCACATTGTTCTCCAGTCCTCTCTGGTGGTGGCTGGGACTGTCCTATTTGGTAGAGACAAAGCTCTGAGGGAAACTGACTGAGAGCAGGCCTGTCCACTGGAGCAGAGTAGACCACATTGAGATAATTTCAAACTGTGATCACAAACCTAGACCAAGCCTCTGCAATCTCAGACGTCGCTACTGTGGGCTGTGGAAAAGCTGGGACACCGCCAGGACTCAGCCACCACTGCAGCCACTGAATGAACCCAGTACCCTGACAGCAGGTCACATGGTCCAGTGGGCCCCGCCTGCCTGCATTGCTCGCTCGCTCACTCTCCCTCCCTCCCTCCCTCCCTCCCTGCCTGCTTGCCTTTCAATCATTCATCATTCTGGCTATCGCTCCAGGGGCCACCCCATTCAATGCAAATCAGTGTCATGCAGCAGGGAAGCCACACACAGAGCCAGAGAGAGCCAAAAAGAGAGAGAGACCTAACACACTTAAATTAAATCAAAAACAGGAGCATTTTACATCTGGCTAGAAATAAATAAGGAAATGATCTCAACAGGGAAAAATATCCTCCTGTTTGCTACCTATAGAATCCCCATACTTCAATGAATCCATTTCTCCATTCTAGGGGGGGAGCGCAACCATTTCCGGGCCCAGGGACCTTGTACTAGTCTGTGGTGAACTAAAAGCCAGAACTGGATAAGAAAAACTGACACCCTCAGCACACAGGGGGGACAAACACCTACCTGAAAGGTACAGCATTCCATTCCCCATACTCCCCCTAGACACAACTACAACAACCTAACCCCCAGAATTGGTCACAACTCCTGCAGCTGTCGCACACTGGCTATGTACATAGTGAAAGCTATTCTTTGAGGGGACTCCTATGGTAGTACTAGGTACACCTACAGCTCATCCCTTGGCAGCAGTACTACAGTCTACTTTATCAGACCTCAACCCAGAATCTCTCAGGGGGTTCACAGTCGGTCCACTGACACCCCTATCCGATCACAGCAAAATCACAGCCTACTTGAACAGAGCAATACTCAACCATGAGGCATCAAAGCCCAATCAACTGGATGCTATAGATGGAAGGATGATATCCAATCCAAGAAAATGTCCCCAAAAATTTCCCAGACAAAATGTTTCCCTGCAATAGTGAAGGTATACACTTAACAGTAAGAAAGCCTGAACAGTATATTTGACATAACAGCTTAACATATCAAATTGAAAAAGATTCAAGGAGAAAACCTAAGAACATTTACAATGAGAAAGGGTTTGCTGTAGCGTCCAAAAACCTAGGAAAGAAATTGAGAAACCTATCCAACCAAAAGCACAGCAACCCAGAAAACCATAACATACGCCTTTAATATGGGGAAACACTAGAACAGTAGGGCCTTTCCATTGAAAAGGACCCAATGAGCAACAACATCTGAGGTTCACAGAAGCATATCAAATTGGGTGTAAAATGAAAGCTACGAGTTTTGGGAAATTAAGGTATACAGTGCATTTGGAAAGTATTCAGACCCCTTGACTTCTTCCACATTTTGTTACATTACAGCCTTATTCTAAAAATATTTATATATTTTTTTCCACCCTAAATCTACACACTATACCCCATAATTACAAAGCAAAAACAGGTTTTTAGGAATGTGTGCAAATGTGTAAAAAAATAATAATAATCAGAAATTACATTTACATAAGTATGCAGACACTTTACTCTTTGTTGAAGCACGTTTGGCAGCGATTACAGCCTCGAGTCTTCTTGGGTATGACGCTACAAGCTTGGCACACCTGTATTTGGGGAGATTCTCCCATTCTTCTCTGCAGATCCTCTCAAGCTCGGTCAGGTTGGATGGGGAGCATCGCTGCATAGCTATTTCAGGTCTCTCCAGAGATGTTCGATCGGGTTCAAGTCCGTGCTGTGGTTGGGCTACTCAAGTACATTCAGAGACTTGTCCCGAAGCCACTACTGCGTTGTCTTGGCTGTGTGCTTGGGTTGTTGTCTTGTTGGAAGGTGAACCTTCGCCAAAGACCTGAGCACTCTGGGGCAGTTTTTTTAATCAAGGATCTCTCTGTACTTTACTCCGTTTATCTTTCTCTCGATCCTGACGAGTCTCCCAGTCCCTGCCGCTGAAAAACATCCCTAATGCATGACGCTGCCACCACCATGCTTCACCGTCATGATGGTGCTATGATTCCTCCAGACGTGACGCTTTGCATTCAGGCCAAAGAGTTCAATCTTGGTTTTATCAGACCAGAGAATCTTATCTCTCATGGTCTGAGAGTACTTTAGGTGCATTTTGGCAAACTCCAAGCAGGCCGTCAAGTTCCTTTTACAGAGGGGGGGGGGGGGGTTCCATCTGGCCACTACCATAATGGCTTGATTGGTGGAGTGCTGCAGAGATGGTTGTCCTTCTGGAAGGTTCTCCCAACTCCACAGACAAACTCTGGAACTCTGTCAGAGTGACCATCAGGTTCTTGGTCACCTCCCTGATCAAAGCCCTTCTCCCCCGATTGCTCAGTTTGCCCTGGCGGGCAGCTCTGGGAGGAGTCTTGGTGTTCCAAACTTCTTCCATTTAAGAATGATGGAAGCAACTGTGTTCTTGGGGTCCTTCAATGCTGCAGAATGTTTTTTCTACCATTCCCCAGATCTTTGCCTCAACACAATCCTGTCTCAGAGCTCTACGGACAATTCCTTCGACCTCATGGCTTGGTGTTTGCTCTCACATCCAATGTCAACTGTGGGACCATATATAGACAGGTGTGTGCCTTTCCAAATCATGTCCAATCAATTGAATTTACCACAAGTGGACTCCAACCGAGTTGTAGAAACATCAAGGATGATAATGGAAACAGAATGCACTTGAGCTCAATTTCAAGTCTCATAGCAAAGAGTCTAAATAAGAAACCTGTTTTAAGTTAAGAAAATGTGGAAACATTTCTAAAAACCTGTTTTCGCTTTGTCATTATGAGGTATTGTATGTAGATTGATGAGAATAATTTTTTACATTTTAGAATAAGGCTGTAATCTAACAAAATGTATAAAAAGGGAAAGGGCCTGAAGACTTTCCGAATGCACTGTAGATACACATTTCTAACATTTACCCATCTTAAATATTAGGCAAAGGTAAAGGCTTTGATTTCTGTATTAACTTCTCTCGGGTAGGGGACAGCATTTGGATTTTTGGATGAAAAGCGCACCCAAATTAAACTGCCTTCTACTCAGGCCCAGAAGATAGGATATGCATATAATTAATAGATTTGGATAGAAAACACTCTAGTTTCCAAAACTTAAAATAATGTCTGTGAGTATAACAGAACTGATTTGGCAGGCAAAAACCTGAGAAGAATTAATTCAGGAAGTAGGATTTGTTGTTGTTGTAGTTT
Source organism: Oncorhynchus masou masou (assembly GCF_036934945.1). Lineage (NCBI taxonomy): Eukaryota > Metazoa > Chordata > Actinopteri > Salmoniformes > Salmonidae > Oncorhynchus > Oncorhynchus masou. Next base: position 31,606,315 of record NC_088243.1, on the reverse strand, counting down.
TCTATTCAATGCCATTAGTTTCCATTGACTTAAGACTCAAATTGCAGTTCCTATGCATTCCACTAGATGTCAGTCTTTCGAAATGGTTTCAGGCTTGTATTCTGAAAAATTAGGGAGTAAGACCAGTCAATGAGTGGACCCTGCTGTGTCACAGAGCTTTTTCATGCGCGCGACCTGAGAGAGTGCCTTTCTTGTTAACGACATTATTGTCCGGTTTAAATATTATTGATTATTTAGGCTAAAAACAACCTGAGGATTGAATATAAACACCGTTTGACATGTTTCTATGAACTTTACAGAAAAAAATCTAAATTGTTTGTCTGCCTGTTGTGAATGCGTTTGAGCCTGTGGATTACTGAAGAAAGCACGCGAACAAAACTGAGGTTTTCGGATATAAAGAGAGACTTTATCGAACAAAAGGAACATTTATTGAATAAATGAATGTCTTCTGTAAACATATGAAGATCATCAAAGGTAAGTGATTCATTTTAGCTCTATTTTTTGACTTGTGTAACTCTTCTACTTGGCTGGTTACTGTTTGTAATGATTTGTCTGCTGGGCTATGTTCTCAAATAATCGTACGGTATGCTTTCGCCGTAAAGCATTTTTAAAATCTTACACATGGTTGGATTCACAAGAAGTTCATCTTTAAACCTATGTAAAATAGTTGTATCTTTTCTGAATTTATATAATGAATATTTCTGTATTTATACAATGAGTATTTCTGTATTTGGCGCTCTGTAATCTCACAGGTTGGCCTGGTGGGACGCCAGCATCCCACATACCCTAGAGAGGTTAACCGATGGAAAAGGTGTCTTAGAAAATATCTACCAGGAAAAGTCTTAAGACATCAAAACACAATGTTGACGTTAAGACCCCTGGCAACTATCAACACTTATATTTACTGTTGGAGAAATTGTGGCTTGTTATTCCGTTACCAAAAAAACAAATTTCTTTCCCTCATGAGGAGGGAGAATAATGAAAGTTTGCTGAAGTAACAAGCAATGGTAGACCTACCAGTTAGTTATTTTGATTTTACTGATATAAATTTGGTTAGTGAGCAAATCTCATAATTGTGTTACCAAATTGATAACAGAATGACCAAAAAAGCCTGTGCAACCAGTACTAGCTCCAGGGAGCCACTAGTTTTGTCCTTGCCATTTGCCCTTATTTTCCCAAATAAAAATTGTAAACTTAAGTTTACAAAAATAAAATTGCTTCTGCAATTTTGACACTCCAACAACAAGATGAGAACAAAACTTATTTTAGATTTTTTTTCAGAATTATTAAAGAAAAGTTCAAATGTGCCAATATATTTGTCGGCAACTGTATCGCTTTGCCATTTACACTACTCCAGCAGAATCACTATGAGGAATTCTTTAATGTCCTTCAAGCGGAAAACAGCCATTTCCAGGTGCAGGGAAATGTGCTGCTGTGTGTTGCTTAGCTAGCATTAAACTTATCTTATAAAAAAACAATCAATCATAATCACTAGTTATAACTACTAATCCAGTTTAGCAGGCAATATATACCAGGTGAAATTGTGTAATTTCTCTTGCGTTCATTGCACGCAGAGTCTGGGTATATGCAACAGTTTAGGCTGCCTGGCTCATTGTGAACTAATTTGCAAGAATTTTACGTAATTATGACATATATTGAAGTTTGTGCAATGTAACAAGAATATTTAGACTTAGGGATGCCACCCGTTAGATAAAATACCAAACGGTTCCGTATTTCACTGAAATAAACGTTTTGTTTTCTAAATGATAGTTTCCGGATTCAATCATATTTATGACCAAAGGCTCGTAGTTCTGTGTGTTATTATGTTATAATTAAGTCTGATTTGATAGAGCAGTCTGACTGAGCAGCAGCAGGCCCGTAATCATTCATTCAAACAGCACTTTCGTGCGTTTTGCCAGCAGCTCTTCGCAAGCACAGCGCTGTTTATGACTTCAAGCCTATCAGCCTAATGGCTGGTGTAACCAATGTGAAATGGCTGGCTAGTTAGCTGGGTGTGCGCTAATACTGTTTCAAACGTCACTCGCTTTTAGATTTGGAGTAGTTATTCTACTTGCGCTGCAAGGGCCGCGGCTTTTGTGGAGTGATGGGTAACGATGCTTCGAGTGTGGCTATTGTCGATGTGTTCCTGGTTCGAGCCCAGGTAGGGGCGAGGAGGGGGACGGAAGCTATACTGTTACACTGGCAATTCTATAGTGCCTATAAGAACATGTTAAAAGGTCCTATAAATACTATATTAACTACAACCTAAAAACCACCAACTTTCATATGTTCTCATGTTCTGAGCAAGGAACTTAAACATGTTAGCTTTTTTACATGGCACATATTACTTTCTTCTCCAACACTTTGTTTTTGCATTATTTAAACCAAATTTAACATGTTTCATTATTTGTTTGAGGCTAAATTGATTTTATTGCTGTTTTATATTAAGATAAATAAGTGTTAATTCAGTATTGTTGTAATTGTCATTATTACAAAAACAAAATAGTCTGATTAATCTGTATCGGCTTTTTTGGTCCTCCAATAATCGGTATCGGTGTTGAAAAATCATAACCGGTCGACCTCTAGTATAAACTGAATCAAAAATACAGATGGGCTCCAGAGAGCGGGGAAATTTCATTCCAGCGCTCAAATTGGCAGAATTAAATGACAAATCACTCAAATGTATTTATCAATTTGCAAGTAACACAAATTATGTTAAGATGGCTGTTAACATCATCTTCCAAAAGGGCAGTAAGAAAAAGCATGACTAAAATAAATACAATTGTTTGACAACGAACATTAAAACATCAGAAAATAACTAAGACATTTGTCAAACCTAAAACATCAGCAGCCAGTGAACCCAGATGTACATTTCAGATATGCTTCAACTCTCAAACAATACAAACTCCCCATAATAAAATGTATAAAACACCAGTCAAAAGTTGATACACCTACTCATTTCAGGGTTTTTCTTTATTTTTTAAAACTATTTTCTACATTTGGGAATACTAGCGAAGACATCAAAGCTATGAAATAACACATACGTAATCACGTAGTAACCAAAAAAAAGTGTTCAACAAATCAAAATATATTTTATATTCTTCAAAGTAGCCACCCTTTGCATTGATGACAGCTTTGCCCACTCTTGGCATTCTCTCAACCATCTTCCTGAGGAATGCTTTTCCAACAGTCTTGAATGAGTTCCCACATATGCTGAGCACTTGTTGGCAGCTTTTCCTTCACACTGCAGTCCAACTCATCCCATACAATCTCAATTGGGTTGAGGTCGGGTGATTGTGGAGGCCAGGTCATCTGATGCAGCACTCCATCACTCTCCTTCTTGGTAAAATTGCCCTTACACAGCCTGGAGGTGTGTTGGGTTATTGTCCTGTTGGACTTGGACTTGAAATCCCCCCACAAATGAAATGAACCCCCTTCACCCCTAAAATGGTTTCATGAGTGTTCAGCTTTCGCGCTACAGTTAGGCTAGGCAGTAGGCTTGTATTTGTATGATGATCTGTGAGGTGATAACATTTAATTAGCGATTTGTCAAAAACAGTAAATGACTTGTCAAGTCAGGTTCTCTGGGTCTTGTATACACTGTAACAAAGTTAATCAAATATATGCGATATGCTGAAAAGTGGCCAAACTACAGTGGGGCAAAAAGTATTTAGTCAGCCACCAATTGTGCAAGTTCTCCCACTTAAAAAGATGAGAGGCCTGTCATTTTCATCATAGGTACATAACTATGACAGACAAAATGAGAAAAAAAATCCTGAAAATCACATTGTAGGATTTTTTATGAATTGATTTGCAAATTATGGTGGAAAATAAGTATTTGGTCACCTACAAACAAGCAAGATTTCTGGCTCTCACAGACCTGTAACTTATTTAAGAGGCTCCTCTATCCTCCACTCGTTACCTGTATTAATGGCACCTGTTTGAACTTGTTATCAGTATAAAAGACACCTGTCCACAACCTCAAACAGTCACACTCCAAACTCCACTATGGTCAAGACCAAAGAGCTGTCAAAGGACACCAGAAACACAATTGTAGACCTGCACCAGGCTGGGAAGACTGCATCTGCAATAGGTAAGCAGCTTGGTTTGAAGAAATCAACTGTGGGAGCAATTATTAGGAAATGGAAGACATACAAGACCATTGATAATCTCCCTAGATCTGGGGCTCCACGCAAGATCTCAGCCCGTGGGGTCAAAATGATCACAAGAACGGTGAGCAAAAATCCCTGAACCACACGGGGGAACCTAGTGAATGACCTGCAGAGAGCTGGGACCAAAGTAACAAAGCCTTTTTGGTAAAAACTCAACTCGTCGTGTTTGGAGGACAGAGTATGCTGAGTTGCATCCAAAGAACACCATACCTACTGTGAAGCATGGGGGTGGAAACATCATGCTTTGGGGCTGTTTTTCTGCAAAGGGACCAGGACGACTGATCCGTGTAAAGGAAAGAATGAATGGGGCCATGTATCGTGAGATTTAGAGTGAAAACCTCCTTCCATCAGCAAGGGCATTGAAGATGAAACGTGGCTGGGTCTTTCAGCATGACAATGATCCCAAACACACCACCTGGGCAACGAAGGAGTGGCTTCGTAAGAAGCATTTCAAGGTCCTGGAGTGGCCTAGCCAGTCTCCAGATCTCAGCCCATAGAAAATCTTTGGAGGGAGTTGAAAGTCTGTGTTGCCCAGCAACAGCCCCAAAACATCACTGCTCGAGAGGAGATATGCATGGAGGAATGGGCCAGAATACAAGCAACAGTGTGTGAAAACCTCATGAAGACTTACAGAAAACGTTTGACCTCTGACATTGCCAACAAAGGGCATATAACAAAGTATTTAGATAAATTTTTGTTATTGACCAAATACTTATTTTCCACCATAATTTGCAAATTAATTAATTAAAAATCCTACAATGTGATTTTCTGGGTTTTTTTTCTCTCATTTTGTCTGTCATAGTTGAAGTGTACCTATGATGAAAATTACAGGCCTCTCATCTTTTTAAGTGGGAGAACTTGCACAACTGGTGGCTGACTAAATACGTTTTTTTGCCCCACTGTAAGTTCAGATTTTTCTGGCAATGTGCGCAGCCATCTTTGGCTTTGTTTATTTGCATCTTATAGTGAATGGGCATTGAAAAGTAGTAGAAATTTGGTCAGTCCACCCAGGCCTTGATGTTAACGTCCAGAAAGAGACAGGTCTGGACCAAATTTGATCCCATCAGACGTATGTTTCACAAGTTTGGGTAGCACAGCGCAATACTGTAGTGAGTAGAGCACAGTAAAGTATACAGGACAATACAGTACCGTGGGAAGAGCACAATAGAATAGAGTACAATAAAGTAGAGAAAAATAGTACAGTAGTGTAGACTACAATATACCATACTTTACTGAACTCTACTACACTATACTCTAATGTGCTCTGTTTCACTGTAATGTCAAAAATTGTGAAACATTAGGAGAATGACATTCATATCCATAATTATGCATTTCTTTGTAGTACATATCAGGGACCAATGATGTAATTCCGTTACTGTAATTCCATTACCAGGTGTAAATCCAATTCACTTAGTGTAGTTCAATAAACAAAATGTTCTGAATCGGAAAGGCAGCAACTCTAACATTCACCCGTCTCCTCTGCAAAAAAATCTAACAATTGGTTACACTTCATCAGCATCTTGTATCTGCACATGGAATTCCAATCTCATTATATGCTGTTGGTGCTGACTTGAGGGCTTGAAGTTCAGAATGTAAACAACTTGCTTGCAGCCACATGGACAGAAGCAGTGATGTGACTGTGACAAAGAGAGACTGGGGAGAAAAGGACAGTCATATGATGTGCATTGAGGGCCAGGCAATGTGCAGATCCTTCACACTGCTGTTCTCTTAACTCATGTGGCATACAGGCCTCAGACTGGGCACAATAAGCCTGACTATGTAAGGGCTGATTTCAAACAGCATTCCACAGATTCTGCATTCAAATGGTGGCACGTTTGCGTCAACGGGGGGGGGGGGGGTGTCAGCATCTCCCAGGAAGGACAGGGTCAAACAGTAACAACATCACTTTACCAGCCTCAGACCAATGTCACAAGCTGCTGCTGTGCTTTGTATCAAGTAGTGTACTGTTTCAGGCATCGCAACATTGTAACAATGCAACACCGTGGCTGACTACCTTCAGATAATCCAAATTTAAAATATCGTGGAACTTGGAATGAAGCTAGTAAAATCTGTCATCTCGTGTGACATACAGAAGAGCAGATTAGAAAACAAAATAAATTGTCTTGACGAACGTTCAGAGAAATGAATGACTGAGTTGCAGTGTTGCACTGGCCACCCGCACAAACACAACATCAAAGTTTGTTTTTAAGAACCGTTGGATAGTCATTTAAAATGTCCATAAAGTTCATTTAGAAAACTGAGAGTTCCTGTAGTAGGTGACTTGTATGAAATTAAAGTGCAGTGAAAACGTCACAAACATGTCCGGCCTGCCTTGTAGGCCGTCGCAAAGACTGGCATAAGAGTCCAGTTCAAAAAGCTCCCAATAAATTACAATGTTAAAATAACCCATTTTAGTATTGTTTGAGGCACAACCTATACTAAGGTTAAAGTTTGAACACTTAACTTCACCAGTAAAAAAATAACTACACCCGGGAATAAACTGTTTTCACGAATGGACTTCAATTTAGGCGCACATTTAACGATTTTAGACTGGATATGGGGCCTAGCAGGGCAGCGTGAGTGAGAGTAACCGCATCCTATGTAATACAATGGGACCTACCCTCTAGTAGCAGTAGACCTCACAGTCAACACGAGAAACAAAATGTAGGCATTTACCTGGACAGGATTTCAATAGTGTGTCCGTTGCATTATAATGAGCTGTTTCGTCGATTTACTTAGTTGTTAAATCCTTCAATAATCTGGACAAAACGTGCTCTCGTTTACTCCGTTTTCCTCGCCTTTCTTCCACTACACCTCCCAAACGTTCTGCCTACAATGCTTCTGTGGCATCCCCCAGGTCCTAGCTCCGAGTTTCCCGTCAGCGATCCACAGAAGTGGCTACACAGAGCCTCGCATAGGCCAACATTAACATAGGGTACTCTAAAATATTCTGAATATATGCTTTTTTTCCTCTATATTTGGAGATAATAAATATTTGTATATAGGTTGAGACATCAGAGGCATCCCATTCTAAAACGTATATTGTTTTGCTTCATTTTCACATAATTTCACCTGTTGTCACTTTGACAGTGTTGTCATCAATTTGATCAGCTGATCATTTATTTATTTTTATTTAACCTTTATTTAACTAATCATAACTAAATCAAAAATTATAACCAACAGTTAGCCTATCTGATCAAATATCATAACCTTCTGATCCAATGAGAATGTATATTGTATTTGCACCATGTGTTTCTTATTATATGAACAAAGGTTCATATTAATGTATTGCCGCATATGATACTACCAGTCCTATGTTTAGCATTAGACATATTAATGTGCTGCCTCCAATAACACATTTGTTTTGACAGAGACTTGTTGAAAGGTTGCGTAATAATTGAGTAATATCACAACGGCAGGCGGGTGGAGGAGGATGGGGCTACTGGCAACCCTCTCCTTTTGATGAAGCATTTATTGACCCCTGCCTCCCCCTCCAGTTCTGTGCCATTTCCCCTCATTGTCACTTGAACTGTAAATTAAATCTTCACAATTTGAAACAGGGCTGACCATCTGTAGGCAATAACCTCATAGAAGCAGGGCTGACCGACTGTAACCAATAACCTCCTGTTGTTGTTTTTCAGTGATGACTTTGTCCTCCCTGGATTGAAACTTTGCACTAGTGGAGAGTAGTGTAGTGGTGTATCCTACCATGAGATGTTACTGATCTATCTTTCATAAGGTCAAAGGACAATTTTTAGTTTGCTCTACCAGACAAGCATAAATTCTGCTTCCTCACGGCCTGTCTCTCTTTTCCTCTTTCTATCTGTTCAAAAACAAAGAGAAAAAGCTAAGCAGAGAGTGTACCTGTGATCTGACATAAGCTATTTATGTTTCTGAATAGCTATTGACTCACATACTTTGCTTAGCATCAAATCTGTTTGGTGCCAAATGATATGGTTTGGAAAAACCTGAATACCGCATTCAATATTTGAGATAATGTAAAAAGATATATAGGATATATAGGAGCATCGAAGTGTACAGCTTCTATGTCAAAGCAAAGGCTCAGATCAAGAGAAAGTCTCAAGAGATCAAGAGAAAGTATGATTTTCATACAGTTAACTCTGCAGTGTCAACCAATACCATTCATGATAAAACAAAACAAAACCACAGTTGCTTTTTTATTAGTATAACAAATTGTTTGACACAAATAGTAAATAGTAACAATTAGGCAGAATGCTTAAAATGTATAATCCCTCAAGTAAACAGTGGTCATTTACATCCAGCCCCCTGATGAGTCCATTGGTCCAAATGAGTGATATGGTTCAACTGTGCCTGGCTGAGCTGGCTGCAGAGGAATGCAGGGTCTTTGTCTGAGTGAGGAGTGGTTCTGGGTGAGAATGCCATTGATGATCGCAAAGAGGAGGAATTAACCTCCAGAAAGTGTTTTTTCTCAGAACTGGATAAGAATCTTTAACCATGGCCTCTTCTGACCAGTTCCTGACATTTCTCGTCACATTACTCATTTCCCTCTGTGTCAAGGGGCAAAGAGTAGCCGCAAATGGCCCTTCAAAACACACAACAGCTGGAACATAGGGCAAAGATGACTGAAGCAGTTGCAGGGTGGGTAGGGAGGGGGACACAAGATGAGCAGCTGCACCTTGAAGCCCCTATCTGTACTGTACTTTATAAACTCCAGCAATTTAAGTGTTCAACGAATGAGAAACTTCTTTACCTCAACATATGTATTTAGAAAATAGTATCCCATTGAAGGGATACTATGAGATACCATTTGTTTTGTCTCAGATCAGAATATTTAGCTTAAAATTATGATTAACTATTATTTCTTCACCTTTTAAGCACAGAAACGTGCACACAGCCATAGACCTACGCTCAAATGTTCCAAAATGCAATTAGTCAGAAAACACTATTCTAAAATGCTCACTGCACATGCGAGCGGTTTCATGGACAGAGATAGAAATATCCATTTGAAATGTTGAAAGAGGGGAGATCTACAGAGAACAGGAGAGTGCATAGGAGAGTGTCTTTATAAAATATTTGCCTCCACGTAACTGTGGTGGGATTTGGCCAAACACCATTTCATGTGTGCTATAGAAACATCACTAACCAAACAACAGTGCTAGGTGCCTGCACAGTTGAATTAAAGGGTAACTACACAAATTGTTTGACATTTCTTTGATTTTTCTCAGACCTCAAAAGTGGTATCCTGATGTGGTTTAAGCATTGTTATGGATTTAGGACACCCAAGTTTGTTGTTTTTCTATTAAAAAGCAGAAAATGTTTGGAAAAATCTGAAACCTGTGGATTTCTGATGCAGCTGACAGTCTCATTAATCTATTTCAATAGCGGGCCTACTTACACAATACAGCTTGGGTTGTCCTGACTGAGAGAGACCAATATGAGATTGATCATTTTAGGTCATTCAGAGTGTGTGTCACTGTTTGTCATAGAATTTTTCTATGACCGGGCGGGTCGTTTCCTTCACTGGGTGGGTCGTTGGAAAATGTTTTGCCAAAGTAGAGTATACCCACTTCTACCACTACAGCACTGCTTGTGATCAACTCCTCATTGAGAAATAAACATGTTCATTGAACAGGTTCTATCAGTCCAAAAGAAAAGATCATATGTGTATATGTTCTCATAGATGTGACAGAGAGTTGGGGTTATGGCAAGTTGCAATAGCTTCATGGTTAGATGTATTGGGGCCAGGGAATTCCACCCCATCCAATATAAATTGTACCAACAAGATAAAATACATATCTGTTGGAATAGCCTATCAAATGTATTGTTCTGACTCCTTCTCAGATTCAAATATATAGAACCGGAGCATAACTGTCTCTTCCATATAGACCTACATTAAAGACAAGAAAGACATTTCTCAAAAACGTTGGCACATATTAAGCACATAAGTCTTTCAAAGCGTCAATCAATTTCCAGGTGGACATATTCCAGAAAAGGGAGATGGATTTAGGTCAAATTGTGTTATCAAGGAACATTGCTACTTGCTGCCTCTGTGCGAGTTCATGCAGTAGTACAGAACGTATTGTGGTCGGCGTTATCGCGAGACTGGTCCATTAACAACCTGCTTGACACACAGCACTGAGTGCAGCTTGCCTGCCTGGGTCGAACTGAGCTAAAGAAACGACAGGAGAAGCTGCGAACATCTGGCCTAACATCATGAAAGGACCTCGGAACATTTAGAAAAACACGGTGACTTGGCAAATATCTGTAAGTATTGCGTTTTGACAATAAAAATGTTGAAACCGAAAGTTATAATACACTGCGCTACCGCCGTGCAGCTCAGTTGGCTTGGTCAGCGACAGTTGCTGAGTTCCTTTGCTGTTAAAGGCTTCATGCCATGCATTACGACCATGTAGGCTTATCTTCCTGCGTTCTTGCCTGCCTGTAGTTTTCCTTGCGTTAAAACAGGCCAAACTAGTGTGCGTTAAGCAAATTATTGTATGGTCGGGTTTATTATAGGTTAGGCCTAATTAAAAGTATGCTATGGACATTGATGTTTGTGCTTTTCGTCTGGTCTATTGCTATTTTATTTACTTTAAATGTTGTTACACCAATATAAAGTTTTTTTTGTATATAAAGTATGGTTGACCAGTGCGTAAATTGAACAACGGCTGTTATAAAGTTAACCACATTGACTGTTGTCAAGTGTTTTTTTTTTGTTACTTGAATAATAGACGAAATGTCGGAAAAAGTTTAATATTTTAGTGCTGGGACTGATGCAACCTCTGAAACAAGTTTCTCTTTTGTACGTAGCTCGATTCGGAGTAGGCTAACATATGGTAAGGGGAGCACAGCTGGAGGTAGCGTTTCCATTGCGGTGATGTCAGAGTAGCTGACTCCACAGCTTGCAGTGTATTTAGCGAACAGAGCACCAGTTTACTCACTCCCCCGAGCTTTTTTCTTAACCTTGCCCGATGGGCGAGTGCTGGTATTCACAAGCCTGAGTGTTTGTTCGTTTATTTTGCGTTCTAGGTCAATTGAACGGTTCCTCATGATTGTTCAGTGATTACGAACAGCCGAATAGACAGAGTTTAGGTCCGTGTGTGCGACTGTGCCCGGTCCGTCCTGTCCGCATTTTCATGGTAAGCGCAAAAACTAATGATCAACTAATCGGACTGCTGTTGGTCACTGGAGAGAAAGGTAGGAGACGTTTAGTTACTGGATAACACTGATAAACAGACACCGCAAGTTGTAATCAAGAAATCTGAATAATATACAAATGTTCCATTGATTTAGTAGGCATATTGATGCGTAAAGAAGTCGATATGAAAAGGATATTTACCAAATTGTAATGGCGAAATTAAGTCCGATTATAACTTTTTTTTGTTGACAACAATATGTGGAAGTCTTCCGTTTTGATTGCCAATGTTTGCTTTGCAGTGATTGACTACTTTGTCGTTTTCTGCAAGTTTTATTATTTTTCCTGTACATTTTCTTTGGGGTTGGTATACTTTTGTTTGTAGTTGTTTCAAACACCAGATGAGTTGTTAACTCTCTGTGGCACCCTCTAAATGGCTGCATTTCGTTTATTCAATATCCAGTTTTTCCTGTTTTTCATCAGGTTATGAAGGAAGAATGGAGTTCCCAGACCATAGCCTTCAGTTGCTGCAGTGCCTGAGTCAGCAGCGTCACCAAGGTTTCCTCTGTGACTGCACTGTTCTCGTTGGGGAGGCGCGATTCAAAGCACACAGAGCCGTGCTGGCCTCATGCAGCATGTACTTCCATCTCTTCTACAGGGACCAGCCAGACAAAAGGGACGTTGTGCATCTGAACAGTGACATTGTGACAGCCCCGGCTTTCAGTCTGCTCCTTGAATTTATGTATGAGGGGAAGCTGGAATTCAACACTCTGCCAGTGGAGGATGTCCTGGCTGCGGCCAGTTACCTTCACATGTATGATATAGTGAAAGTGTGCAAAAGTAAGCTGAAAGATAAGGAACTATCCACCCTGGATGAGAAGGTTAGCGAGGGGATAACACTGGAGAACTCCTCAGACAGCGAGCTGCACAGCAAGCAGCCAGGGCCAGGCCGGCGAGAGACACAGACACAGCAGCAGCACCAGAGAGCCCCCCCGGGAGAGGAGTTTCACATGGACAACAGCAAAGTCAGGCTGGCTGTCACAGATTGTGATAGGTCTGCACAGAGCAGGCAGAAGGCAAATGGTCACCCTGGCAGGTCCCCGAACCTTGTAGATGTCAATTATGTGTCAGCAGAGGCCGAGCCCTGCGTCCAAACAGCTGGAAAAACAAAAGCTGATGTCAGTAGTTCCACAATATTGTTGTCCCAGAGGTCCCGGGCTTCAGATGACATGGACTGCGCTCTGGATTTGTCTTTCAAGCCACTGTCTAGCAGAGATCCCTTACACCCCTCCTACGTCTCAGGACAGCTGGCCCTCGACAGCCAGCAGCAGGGCACTGAGCCACTTGTTAAAGACGAACACGACTTGCTGTCAGAGCAGGAGGACAGTGAGCCGATGAGCCCGGAGAGCCAGCGCTTTGGGAATAGCGCCAGGAGCTCAGTGGTGACAGGGTTCACTGCCCTCTTCCCAGGCAACAACGGCTCCACGGCGGCCCTGCTCTCCCAGGAGGAAGACCTGATGGAGGAGGGGGAGAGCTGTGGGGGAAGGGAGGGCACGAGAGGCAGAGAGGGCGAGGAGAGAAGGGGGAGGCTGCTGGGGGACAGTGAAGAGGAGGATGACCTGGCTTCCTCGGACATCTCCACTTCCAGTGGGATGCTCCTGCCCCCGGGGCAACAGGTGTGTGTGTGCCCACTCTGCAGCAAAGTGTTCCCCAGTTCCCATGTGCTCCAACTGCACCTCAGCTCACACTTCCGCGAGAAGGACGGGGCACGCTCCAAGCTCTCCCCTGACGGCTCTGTTCCCACCTGCTCACAGTGTGGCAAGACCTTCTCCTGCATGTACACCCTGAAGCGGCATGAGCGCACACACTCTGGCGAGAAGCCGTACACCTGTGGCCAGTGCGGCAAGAGCTTCCAGTACTCTCATAACTTGAGCCGGCATGCCGTGGTTCACACACGTGAGAAGCCTCATGCCTGCAAGTGGTGTGAGCGGCGCTTCACCCAATCTGGGGACCTGTACCGCCACATCCGGAAGTTCCACTGTGGCCTTGTCAAGACCCTTGCCATTGGATAAACCCCTCTCACCAGTGCCATGAAATAAGACAAACGTTTTATCACTCCCTGAGTACTACTGCGTATACTTTTCTAGTTATACATATTTACAAATGAATAACAACATAACCTTTTGGAATTCTACTCTGTGGCATTTCTTAAGTTAAATTGTAGCAACTTTAGAATGCACAAAACTGGATTTCACTGGAAAGATGTTGGGCTTTGTCATTGGACTATATGATTTAGTTGCACAAAACTAACATGCTTTTCAACTCAAGCTGGATATTCTGTATGTTAAAGGTGGACAAATCAGTTGCACTTGTCTATTTCTGTATTGGTACTGCAAAACTGCTGAGCTGGATGAAGAGTATTCTGCTAAAAGAAACATTTCTATGTACATACCTTATGTGCAAGGAAATTATAGCACAATATCCTGAATGGATGAACAACGTCTGAGTAGTTAGTGCACATGGGGAAGGAGAAACAAAAACCGTCCAAGAGTAGCAGTATATTTTCTTTTTTAAATCCAATCTTATTTATTAGTCTACCTGCTTAATAGGAACAAATATCAAAAGGCACTGAAAAAAATATTTGAAGTTGGAATACTGGATTTTTTTTGGGGGGGATAGCTAGTATTTAAATTTTCTTTATGGTAGGAATGAAGCAGACCACATAAATAATGTTACCTAGAATAGAGGACTAAAAGAAAGATGAGTGGCAAGGGTTTTTAATATCATAGTAAAATGGAGCTTGTCCTGAAGGAATTAATTTTGCTGCACTGGCCTTTCAATGTTCATCACAGCTTGCTTAGAATCAGGCTGCTGAATGAACATTAGAAGTGAATTGTATAACACTCTAGCATGATGCATACAGTTTCACTATGAAGTGAAAGAATGCCTGTATCACTGGTGCCTACTGAAATTCTTGACACTCCTGTTGTTCTCAGGCAAGCATGGGACCTCTTGCCATCAATACAACTAATCTGTTGGCCTTCAAAAACGTGGTTAGCACTTTCCGTTTACAGTGCATTAATACCAGGAAATAACTTGGTCACTCTGTGATAGTATGCCAGTTGACTAACCAGTGTACTTAGAAAAATGTAATAAATGTGCCATAAATCAAGCTTTTATTGATTAACAGTTGACTTCTATTTAGTAAGTTCAATTTCTGGGTTAATTTTCTGTATTTCAGCACTGTAAAAGAAAGGGTAACCTCATGTGAATATTCTATTGCTGTCCATGTAATAATGCTGGAGACATGCCCTGATAGACAGGGCAGAGAGTGGGTGAGGTGGTAAATATATACTCTGTGTGCCTCCGTGCTTCTCTGAGGAGATGGTGTACTGTGGATATCTTGTCGCCACGCTGTTCGTTCATCAGAACTTCATCAGTTTATTTTGCCCCTTGCATTTACTCTTATACTGTCCTGTCTATTTTTCTGTTAATGTTGAAGTACTACTGATAATGTTTGAGTGAAACCTTTGGTGAAACTTAGCTTGACAGAGTCCTTGGACAGAATATGTACTTTATGAGCCTGTTATGTGTTGGAAGGATTTCATTATAGTTGGGTTCATTTTGATGATATACATATGGATTCCTACAAGGTGAGTAGCACTAAAAGTCCAAGAAATTTGTTTAATCTGTCCTGAGAAGACTTGATCAGAATTATTTATTAGTTTAACTTGGTTCAGGGTTTACTTTAGGTGTGATCTGTTAAGATGAGCTAATTTCTCTAAGCTTGAAAGACTTTTGATGTCTTTCCTTGGCATTGGGGCTGTTTTTATTACTTTCTGCAAATCCTGTTACTGTAATGAATTGGTCTGTTAATGTATCTTACACAGAAATCTTTAAGTATTCAAGATTTGTCTCACCAACCGTAGCGAAGCACTTGTTTTGAGCATGCATATAGTTTCAACACTGATATTGTCTAGGCTGCTATTTCTTACTATTTGTATATTTAATGTAAATATATATTCTATTTATCAGTGTCGTTTCTCTTTATTACAAGAACACATGTAGAGTTGAGAAAGCAAGGTGTCTTATGAAGGCTTCAATCTCTTAGGGAAGAGTTCATGTCTTCCCTCCCCCCATTGATTTGGGCTTCCTTTTTCCTGTCTCACTCCAGTGAATTTGGTTTCCTTTTCATATTTAAGGTCTCATAGGCCATCTCTTCACTACATATCAGAAAAGGGAATAATATTGCTATGACTGCTGTTCCAGCAGAGGAAGCAGTTATTCACAAGCCCAAACACACTGATTATGGTATAGAATATCTATAGAATTCCTACAATACGAGCATTGTTCTCCTGTCCCAGGTAGTTCTCAAGGGATAATTTTTCATCTCTGCTTTCGCTGTGGGGAAAAAGGCTGCATAAGTCTCTCTTTGCACTTTTCGTATTGAATGGAGCCATTGGAATGTGAGAAATGCATTTAGCAATGGGAGATCTGGGAGACAGTAAACAGGTGCATTGTCTGGAGGCATCAAAGAACAGCCCTCAATTCCCAGCATGCATTAGATAAGTGCTTACTTGTTCTTTTATGTGGAGAGGATACCACAGCGACTCCATAGCATCTTTATCAACACAATCTCTCTTTAATTGTTGGTATTTCAAGAACCTGTTTGATTTGAGGTATTGCAACACTGATTAATCTGATTTTCATAATAGGAAAAGTAGGTAGGTAGTATTTATTAACATCCAGTTATACCTGTTTCATCATCCACCCACTGGAATGAGTTTCCCAATATTTCATGAAGCTGTGTGTTTTCAGAAATGTCATGTAGTGTTAAC
Source organism: Oncorhynchus masou masou (assembly GCF_036934945.1). Lineage (NCBI taxonomy): Eukaryota > Metazoa > Chordata > Actinopteri > Salmoniformes > Salmonidae > Oncorhynchus > Oncorhynchus masou. The sequence goes on along the minus strand of NC_088243.1, from coordinate 31,590,188 downwards.
AATGAGTGATATTTCAATCAAAAGACAGGAATGTCGATTCATTCGTGTATTTTTTTCTCACTCTTTTGAAAGGATTTTTTTTTTACATGATGCCGTTGAAACAATGATTTATTGTTTTTCTCATGTACACATGCAGCTGTGCAGGGTTAGAAAACTATGTAAAATCATCTTGCTGGTTCTCAGTCATTATTTATATCTCCAGGATCATCACAAAATGTGCCTTGCAGACATAAGTGTTGCACCTGGAGTTGCCCTTTTTTGTACACTAAGTTTGCCACAGACTGCTGTGATGACCATACAAACTTCTGTTAATTATTATTTAAAAAAATTCATGGTATCAAAATGTCAACAAAGCCCATTGTTTCTTCCTCCTTTTAGAGATGAGTTTCAGAATTGGAGTTCACTACTGTTAAATTCATTGAAATCTTTGTAAAAGTTTTTAATCTGGAATTCAATGTAATGTTAAGCAAACTGAACACAGTTATTTGTTTTGTTTGGCTCTAAGCCAAGTCCATGTTTAGGAATGAACGTAATTGTGTTACATATGATGTCATGTTTAATGTGAAACACTGAGATATAGATTTAATTTATGTTTGAAAACTCATGCCGGTGCTCCTGATCGTGGGGTTACGTTTTCCTAATTCATGCTATAGGATTTTATGGTCTAAAACTGAGTATTAGGTTACATTTAATACTGGAATTTTGTCTTTGGCAGGTTAAGACTGTGAAATTGTGTATATTCATGAGAAATATTTATTGAATTGTTTCTTGTGCAACATTTGACTGTCTCAATTTTGATTTGTAAAATGAACGATGCTACTAAATGTCAATGGAAATCTTTTTAATAGAATTTTTAGAAGTGCCATTAGAATGTAATATAATTTTTTAATAAGAAAGGTATATTTTAGTAATCAATTGCTTCTGTGTTAGTGGTTTATAGATTAGGGGACAATCTTATGCAGAATTTACATTGTAGAACTCTGCAATTTATTTGTTTGTTTTTGTGTGCGTTTTGTTTGCGCTTTCCGAGTGTTCTTGTGTGTGTGCTGTGGAGATGTGACAATCTTGAGTTAGGTCTTTTATTAAAATTATGCATAGATTAAACAGAACCCTTTTCTGTGACTCTTGTGGATTTCTTTCTTGTGTTTCCTCAACATTGTCCATGTGCACAGCTCTGGCCACTTCTATTTAGTTCTTCAATCCTGTGTTTTGTTCTTTACTGACAGTCAAACTAAACAGAGACAGGATTTCCCTCCATAAATCTGTATAATTATTGTCATGGGAAATTGAAGTAGTAATACCTACTTGATTTTTCCAGTACCGACCTTTTAGATATTGTCAAGGAGAGTCTTCATTGTTGCCTGCTCACAAGCAACACCCGATCAGTGTGGGGGTAGTGAGAGGACTGTGTACTGACAACACAATGTGATAATACTGTGGGTCTTAGTCTCTTTCCCATTGAACCCATAAGCTGCATCCAAGGACAGGATCTTTAGCGGTGGCATGTCATTATTCCAGAGTTACTGACAATAGTCCGCAGAGAAAATACCTATGAATACTTTCAATTGTTATTTATCCTTATATTAATCACCTTCCATTTCCTTTTAATGAAAGTAAACTTAAACTTAAAATGCTGGATTCATTTACATACATGAGCAAACAAACAAAAAGATCCATGAGTAATTGGGGATCTCCATTCCAATTCACTGGTCATTTTCTTTGCAGAGGGGTCTTAATTATTCCCCCACTGCACATCTAAAGAAATCCAGCTGCTCTGCTATGCATTACCAATAGGGATGAATTGGGAGTTCCCACCATCCTCCCCCACCCAGCACACCCATTCTGTGGTGCTCTGACAAGGCAGCATCCACTCAGCCCCCATCCCACCCCCGAACTACTGCCCCAACCTTGGCCTCATCCCACCACTATTGTGTGCGTGGGTAGTAGCTCAGCTGCTCCCATTGTCTGCACCTACTTTATGCACAGACAGACGAAACTGCGGTGCTGGCCAGCCATCCACAGCACAAAGAAAATAAGGTCCTCCGAAGATCATTCATAAACACCCTGAACGGCCTCCTGTACAGTACCTCCCAGTAAATAAGGGCCCTCACACTGTAAACATTACTTCAGTTCTCAGGGATTTCACGTCACGATCTGGATGTCACTTCTGCACTAGGCCATCACGTACAGATTTCTATCTACATGAACCAAACCGGAGAATGGAAAGTATGGGCCATGTGATAAGGAATAACTGTGGATGTCAGGGCTGTGATGTGTACCCTTGAGTTAAATGATAGAATAGTGAAAACTTTCCTGGTAAATTTAGATGGTTTTTGACCTCTACAATACTCTTTTATTTATTCCCCAGTTTAGAGGCAGACTTGGGGGAAGTTGCGATGAAAGTTGTAAGTGTCCACCACCTCACAAGGCCAGCGGTGGGAGCCCTTGACCTCTGAACGGACTGCCAGGGACAGCTGGTGTGGCCCGTGTTTATTTATTTATTTCTTAACAAAAGACAGGTGGTCAAACTTGAAAAGGGCACACACACACTCCCAGCAACAAACAGCTTGGTACAAACATCCAGTCTCGATTCTCTTATCAAGACACTCATCTGCGGCATAGAGATTCTTTTCACTCGCAGACAAATCACCATCACATTGCTCTCATGGAGAGACAGTAACAATGAACTCACAAACACATTGTGGAAAGGCTCTCTGTTTTAACATGGTGATAAAATGATTTTTTTCCCTCAGTTTATTTGTTCACATAATTGACTTGGTTACATTCAAGTTCCCCGACAATACATAAGTTACATTAAGAAGTTGAATATATGAAGGAGCGAATTAGTTAGACAGTTGTAAACATAAAACATATCACTGGTTTTCAGTTCATGCTGGGGTTCCCTTGTTTGGAGTGACTCGTCCAGGGAGTGCCAAGACAGTGTGTCCTTGGTCCACTGCACAGCTGCCACTTACTCACACTCAATGACGCATATTTATAGCAGCAGTATCACTGGGCTCGGCGCTCGCACTCTGAGCACAGCTGGTCCCCAAAAGAATGGGTGAAAGACAAAGCCACACGCTTCCACTGCAGTTGATGTCCAAGTCTGTCCAGTCTTAGAAGGAAAACAGTGACCTTTTTCTTTAGAGTACCAGAGGTAGGGATGTGATGAAAACCTGGTCATCTCTACACCCATCGCAAGACCCTGACAGCTGCAGGTTCTCATTTTAAGGAGTGCATTAACACAATGTCATTATAGAGTTCAGAGAGAGCAAAGGGAGAAGACCCCCAGCGCTGGCATCCACCTTTTAATTAACGGAATATTTCAAATAATTATTTTAGATGACAGACAGACATGTACACTGCAATGTGTTTACTAGGATGGCTAGGATTTGAACCAAGTCTACTACTTTGAAAGGCTGTTTATGGCACACCAACTCCATCATCCCAGACACTCTAGACCTATTACAATTTGCATACCGCACCCAACAGATCCATAGACGACGCAATCTCAATTGCACTCCACACTGCCCTCACCTACATAGATAGGAGGAATACTGTATGAGAATGTATTCAATGACAACAGCTCAGCGTTTAACACTATAGTCCCCTCCAAGCTTGTCACCAAGCTGGGGACCCTAGGACGAAATGCCTCCTTCTACAACTGGGTCCTGGACTTCCTGACAGGCTGACCACAGGTGGTGAAGGTAAGCAACATCACCTCCGCCATGTTAACCCTCAACACGGGGGGGGTGTGCTTAGTCCACTCCTGTACTCCCTGTTAACCCACGACTGCATGGCCACGCATGACTCCAACACCATCATCAAGTTTCCTGATGACATTACGGTGGTAGGCCTGATCACCAGTTCTGATGAGACAGCCTAAAGGGAGGAAGTCAGTGACCTGAAAGTGTGGTGCTAGGACACAGCCTAGTCTCATAGGCTGGATGTAATTTTGTAAACATAAATCCGAGATACTCAAATTAGTATGACACACTACATGACCAAAAGTATGTGGACACCTGCTCGTCGAACATCTTATTTCATTATCATGGGCATTAATATGTAGTTGGTCCCCCTTTGCTGCTATAACAGCTTCCACTCTTCTGGGAAGGCTTTCCACTAGATGTTGGAACATTGCTGCGGGGACTTGCTTCCATTTAGCCACAAGAGCATGCGTGGGGTCGGGCACTGATGTTGGGCGATTAGGCCTGGCTTGCAGTCGGCGTTCCAATTAATTCCAGAGGTGTTCAATGGGTTTGAGGTCAGGGCTCTGTGCAGACCAGTCAAGTTCTTCCACACTGATCTCGACAAACCATCTCTGTATGGGCCTTGCTTTGTACACGGGGGCATTGTCATGCTGAAACTGGAAAGGGCCTTCCCAAAGCTTTTGCCACAAAGTTGGAAGCACAGAATCATGTAGAATGTCAATGTATGCTGTAGCGTTAAGATTACCCTTCACTGGATCTATGAGGCCTAGCCCAAACCATGTAAAACAGCCCCAGACCATTAATTCCTGCTCCACCAAACTTTACAGTTGCCACTATGCAATGTGGCGGGTAGCGTTCTCCTGGCATCCGCCAAATCCAGATTTGTCCGTCGGACTGCCAGATGGTGAAGCGTGATTCATCACTCCAGAGAATGCGTTTCCACTGCTCCAGAGTCCAATGGCAGCGAGCTTTACTTCACTGCATCCGACGCATAGGCTGCTTGGCCATGGAAACCCATTTCATGAAGCTTCCAATTAAGAGTTCTTGTGCTTACGTTGCTGCCGAGAGTCAGTTTGGAACTCGGTAGTGAATGTTGCAATCGAGGACAGATTATCTTTATGCACTTCAGCACTCAGTCCCGTTCTGTGAGCTTGTGTGGACTGTCACGCGCCGAGCTGTTGTTGCTCCTAGACGTTTCCACTTCACAATAACAGCACTTATAGTTGACCGGGGCAGCTCTAGCAGGACAGAAATTTGACAAACTGACTTGTTAGAAAGTTGGCATCCCATAACAGTGCCACGTTGAGTAAGGCCATTCTACTGACAATGTTTGTCTATGGTGATTGCATGGCTGTGTGCTCAATTTTATACACCTGTTGTTAGGTGTGGCTGACATTGCCGAATCCACTAATTTGAAGAGGTGTACCACATACTTTTGGGTATAGTGTATGTAATGTTTGGTGTGTTTAAATAAGACAGATGGTGACTTAAGGCAACAACTAAAGTGGGGTGGTTGGTCTGGGTGGATAGGTAGGCATTTAACATGAATGTCTAGGAACCCGAGGGTTGCAAGTTCAAATCTCATCACAGACAAGTTTAGCTAATTTGCAACTTTTAAAATACTTACTACTTTTTAGCTACTTTGAAACTACTTAGCATGTTAGCTAACCCTTCCCCTAACCTTAACCCTTGAACCTAACTCCAAAACATAACCCTAACCCCTAGCCTAGCTAACATTAGCCACAATATGTTACGAATTTGAAAAGCTTATGGTATGTTTTGCAAATTGTAACGTACAAATTGTAATTTGTAACATAATTCAAAATGGGCGATGGACATCCACAAATTAATACATACCATACAAAATGTAACATACAGTATCATACTAAATTGAGTGTCTCAGATTTACGTATAGAATAATACGAAATGCTCTGAGACCAGGCTGCAAGACAACTTCTTCCTCGAAGTCAGTAAAACCAAGGAGCTGATCGTGGATTACATGAAATGGAAGGTGCGATAGGAGGATGAAAAGATTTGTCATAAGCACTCAAATACTCAAAAAGTTCTACAGCTACACAATTGAGAGCATCTTGACTGGCTGCATCACTGCTTGGTACAGCAACTGCACCACCCTCGATCTCATAGCGCTACAGAGGGGGGGTGTGGACAGCCCAGTACATGACTGGGGCCGAGTTCCCTGCTATCCAGGACCTTTATATCATGCCGTGTGAAAGGAAGGCCTGGAAAATTGTTAGACTTCAGCCACCCAAGCCATAGACTGTTCCTCTCTGCCTCCAAATGGCCAGCGGTACCTGAGCTAGTCTGACACCATAAGGCTCCTGAACAGCTTCTATCCCCAAGCCTTTAGATTTCGAATTAGCTAATAAAAAGGTTACTCGGACGACCTGCATCAACCTTTGTTTTTTGCATCGACTCTACTATGCACACTCACTATATGCATGCTCTTCCAGTGGCGGTCAGTGCCGTTTATGATAGGATTTATTTATTTATTTTCATGAGCATGGTCTTATTTCTATTAGCTAGCATCCCTAACATAGCACCTCTGTTTGAGCAGGGTGTTCCAGTAGTCTAAACTAGCTAGCCTAATTTGCTAGCTAAGTAACGTTGTGTAACTGAAAGTTACTTCTTTAATTTTGGATAAAATTAACGTGTTAAAAACTGTTTAACTACAGTCTTTCTCTTTGAGTCAACTACTCACCACATTTTATGAACTACAGTACTAGCTAGCTGTAGCTTATGCTTTAAATACTAGATTAGTTCTCTGATCCTTTGATTGGTTGGACAACATGTCAGTTCATGCTGCAATGGCTCTGATAGGTTGGAGGACGTCCTCCTGAGGTTGTCATAATTACTGTGTAAGTCTATTGAAGGGGGTGAGAACCATGAGCGTCCTAGGTTTTGTATTGAAGTCAGTGTACCCAGAGGAAGACAGAAGTGAACTGGTAGGTAGCCTAGTGGTTAGAGTGTTGGGCCAGTAACTGAAAAGTTTCTGGATCGAATCCCAGAGCTGACAAGGTAAAAAAAAAAAATCTGTCGTCCTGGGCAAGGCAGTCAACCCACTATTCCCCGGGTGCCGTGGATGTTGATTATTGCAGCCCTCTGCACCGCTCTGATTCAGAGGGGCTGGGTTAAATGCATTCAGTTGTACAACTGACTAGGTTTCCCTCTGGCACCCTACAGAGTGCTGTTGAAGCTACTGTAGACCTTCGCAAAAGTGTTTTAATCAATTATTTGGTGAAGTAATTATATTTAGTACAGTTTTATCTAAAAAGGTAAACTTTTTATATATTTTACAAATTTTATTTTATGGAATTCACTGAGGATGGTCCTCCACTGAGAAGCATCCTGTGAACTCTACACACACACTGACACCAACACCCACATTCATACGGACTCTAGACACACAAACAATCAAGGCTCCCAAGTGGTGCAGCGGTCTAAGGCACTGCATCTCAGTGCTAGAGGTGTCACTACGGAGCCTGGTTTGATTCCAGGCTGTATCACAACCGGCCGTGATTGGGAGTCCCATAGGGCTGCACACAATTGGCCCAGCGTTGTTAGGGTTTGGCCAGGGTAGGACGTCATTGTAAATAAGAATTCTAAACTGTTCTAAACTGACTTGCCAAGTTAAATAAAAATCATCTATGCTGCTACTACTCTGTTTATATATCCTGATGCCTAGTAACCTGATACATATCTTATCCTACCACTCCAGTATCCCTGCACATTGTAAATGTGGTGTTGTCACTGACCCTGGAACTGCTTACTTTCGTGTTCCTCTTATTTCTATTTATCATGTCTTTTTGTTCTACTTGAATTCATTTTTTTTATTGCTACTGATATTGGGAAAGCGTAAGCAAAGCATTTCACTGTACTTGTGCACATGACAAAAACTTGAAACTTGTTCTGAAGTCCTGTGGAGTGTACATGCCCTACAACCTCAGCAGCCTATTTCCAGTGAATTTCCAACAAATGTGCTTTGACTGATGGACACCTGGCCACCCAGCAGCTGTCTGCCTGCTCACCCAACCAGAACTGCTCTTGGACACAAACTGCAGAGATCCCCATAGACCAGAGCCACAACTGACCTGTGGAACATTGGTGTGACTCATGTTCAAATGCCTGTTTCGAAAGGACTCCAGTATAATCTCATAACAAATACCTGTAGCTAATACATAGGGATATGAGTCATAGGCTAGGACCTAGTGTTCACCTATTCAGAAAAAAACAAGTCTCCAATGAGTCCCCTACTCCAGAAACACTTGAGGTAAAATTAAAAGGATTCGATGGGTAAAAACCCATTCGGAAGTAGCATCACTGTGTCCTCTGATAGGCCATGAGTTGGACACATGGTCTCTGGGTTGTTTCTGGACAGGGCCTGGGTGACATGACAATCCTGTTTGACTGGTAATCTGCACTTCTGGGTATGTCCACAACCGAGAACAATTATCCACGGAGCATAATACATGACCCCGAAATCTATAAGTGATGAGCCAAGAAAAAGTGATGACTACAACAGCAGTGTATTTAGCCAAGTCACAGGAATCTTTTACCGGCTCATGTCTGAATCAAACCATGGTATATGCTGCCACCTGCTGCTGTGATAAATTACTACTTGGTAGAACAACCTTGTTTCAAACATTCAATTATGTAGCCTGCTACACTAACTTTGCACTACCTCCACTTCCCATATGGGCAGCATGAGTCATTCATGATTGAAATTAAACACATACATATGAGCTGCACGTAAACTGTGCATGACAAGCAAAGGAGCAAACAAGGAAAGTAAAGCGTCCAAGTATTTATTCCACACACATAGCAAAATACATATATACAAAAACACAGTTGGATAATGGTTAACATTTAAAAAAATAAGCATAAACATGTATAACAATTTAGAGATAAGAATATTTAATGTAAAATTAAAATATTCAAGCATAATGCTTAATTTTCTCCATGGTCAGTTGTTGATTACGATGAGCAGCCGCAGCACAGTACTTGCTCATACTGGCCACTGTAACTGAAGAAGAGGATACAGAGAAAACAATGAGTAACAAAGCAAAGTAAAGTGGAAAAAACATTTTTTTTTAAACAGGCGACATCTCAATGTACGTGCTCTGCACTGCTTGCTTAATCAAATATGTTGCATACTATTCTGCCGTACCAAGCAAAAAGGCAGTAGCTGCTCATTTGGCCGAAAATTAGTTAGTACATGCTTAGTCATGTGGACAAGTATCCTACCTCGTATTGTGTTTCGGATACAATGGGGGTCATGTTAAAAGTAACTGTATAAAGATACTGTGAAACCAAGGTAAATAAAAGCCATTTTCTCAGTTCCATGCTATGAGCAGTTAGTGCATTTTTTCCTTGTTTGGGCAGTATTGTAGAGACTCTCAGACAGTTAGATGCCTGTTATATAGGTTGTCAGTGCACATTTACCCAGTTACACAAGGTTTAGCAAGGTCCAGTCTGCCAGTCAACCTGCTGTCTGCCAACCACAGGAATGCCTGAAATGTTTGTGCCAGGAGTCCTTGTGGTTGGTTGAGCCGCAGAGGGTTGGGCATGGCAGGTTCCGTTATATGACTATGCTGTCTATTGTATGTCCTGACAAATTGAGCTACCTGTTGATTTTATTACACGTTTATTTGGCATAGGCTACAGCCATACAGTATCCTGTGAGTGTTGAGAAAAAACTGTTTTATTTCAGTCGAGAACTCAATCTTCTATTCTGTACATGATTTAATGTAGGACGTTGAGGTCCTTACACTATGGTAGTGGAATAGCAGTAGATGCGCTGCTTGCTGATTTTACCCAACTCAGAAGAGATGCTCACTCTGACCAGAGTAAAATCGGATGAAAGGAGAAGGGCGAGGAGTTTCACTTACTCGATGACGGTGCAGACAGAGCAGCAGGGTCTGGAGCAGTTGGAGCACTGCTGGATGCAGGATGGGCAGGCTGGGCGGTCACACTGGGAGCACTGCCTCCTGGTCCTCTGGGCCTTCTGACATACACAACTGCCCTTTGAAACCAACACAGCACCTGAGACAACCACACAGTCGGATGTCAGAGACTTCCAAGTTCCCAGTCGTCTTGAGCGTGGCATAAAGCAAAGGTGTCAAACTCATTACAGAGGACCAGGTGTCTGCTGGGTTCACACTCCTCCCTTGTACTTGATCAATAAATTAAGGTCCCCTCACCTGGATGTTTAGCTCAATTGGAAACAAATTGACAATAAATAAATAGTCAGTGGCGGCCGCTGATTGGCTGAATACTCGGCGCACGAGGTGGTTGTGGGTTTGCAACAAAGCAGCATGACAGAAATATGAAAAGTTCTCAAACTAGTGCTAGTTTCTTTGAGAAGATATATAAAAATGAAATGTGCATTTGAACAGCATAAACACACCCATTTCACTTTTGCATGTCAAAAACCCAATGACCACTTATGCACATGCTGCCACCAGGGAGAAAGTAACAAGCCTGCCGATGTGCCTGTGGCTAACAGCAATCTAAGGCACAGCATCTCAGTGTAAGGCACAATTGGCCCAGTGTCATCCAGGTTAGGGTTTGGCCGGGGTAGGCAGTCTTTGTAAATAAGAATTTGTTCTTAAACGGGCTTGCCTAGTTACAAATGAAAAAAAAAATAATACGTGAAAACATCTAACTGGGGATAGCTAGCTAATAATGTCACAAAGCATGATGCGCTGCCAGCCAGTTATTTCAGAATCTAACTTCATATTTCCCAGTTTGTAAACTAATATCTTAGACTTTAAATTGGCATGTGAGCTAACTAGCTAGCAGCTTATCAAAAAAATAGATAGCTGGTTAATTTGACAAAGAAAAAGTAAACCAAACTCTCAAAATTACTGTAGCTGGCTAATTAAATTGATCATGCTTTGTGATAGACCCAATTTTATGCTGTTTTAGTCCACACAACATGTCACCTGAAGTAGAACCTGATGAAAAATATGGGGTAACAAAATTAGCCATGATTGTTGTCCTCCCAGACCCGAGATGGTTCGAGCTAGGGTATCCCTCTGTTCTTCGACTCTTGTTAGATGTAGTTGTCCGGTTTATCAGGTCCCAGGCTACCATAACTGCTAGGATTATTTTTATTTATTTATTTTATCTTTATTTAACTAGGCAAGTCAGTTAAGAACAAATTCTTATTTTCAATGAAGGCCAAGGAACAGTGGTTTAACTGCCTGTTCAGGGGCAGAACGACAGATTTGTACCTTGTCAGCTCGGGGGTTTGAACTTGCAACCTTCCGGTTACTAGTCCAACCACTAGGCTACCCTGTTGCCCCAATTTATTTACAAGTTAATTAAAATTCTCTTTAGCTCCATCTGGAACTGATAGAGCAGATCTAGTCTCATGTAAGTAAGCCATCTGGTGCAAGAGACATATTGGGAGGGAGAGCAGACCCAGAAGTTCTGACTGAACGGACGCACATTTGAGCGCCCCAGGACAGTCCATTTACTTTGTGCTGTTCGAATTGACAGTTGAAGTCGAACGTTTACATCCACTTAGGTTGGATTCATTACACTCGTTTTTCAACCACTCCACAAATGTCTTGTTAACAAACCATCTACTTTGTGCATGACAAGTAATTTTTCACAGAGATCATTTCATTATGATATACTACCACAATTCCAGTGGGTCAGAAGTTCACATACACTAAGTTGACTGTGCCTTTAAATAGCTTGTAAAATTCCAGAAAATCATCATAATGCTCAGGAAGGAGAAGCGTTCTGTCTCCAAGAGATGAACGTAATTGGTGCGAGAAGTGCAAATCAATCCCAGAACAGCATCAAAGGACCTTGAAGATGCTGGAGGAAAAGGGTACAAAAATATCTATATCCAGAGTAAACAGAGTCCTATATCGACATAACCTGAAAGGCCGCTCAGCAAGGAAGAAGCCAATGCTCCAAAACCGGCATAAAAAGCCAGACTACGGTATGCAACTGCACATGACAAAGATCGTACTTTTTGGAGAACTGTCCTCAGGACTGATGAAACAAAATTAGAACTGTTTTGCCATAATGACTATCATTATGTTTGGAGGAGAAAGGGGAGGCTTGCAAGGCTTCCCAACTGTGAAGCACGGAGGTAGCAGCATCATGTTGTGGGGGTGCTTTGCTGCAGGAGAGACTTGTGCACTTCACAAAATAGATGACATCATGAAGGAGGAAAATTATGTGGATATATTGAAGCAACATCAAGACATCAGTCAGGAAGTTAAAGCTGGGTTAGAAATGGGTCTGCTAAATGGACAATGACCCCAAGCACACTTCCAAAGTTGCGACAAAATGGCTTAAGGACAACAAAGTCAGGGTATTGGAGTGGCCATCACAAAGCCCTGACCTCAATCCCATAGAAAATTTCTTGGCAGAACTAAAAAAAAAGCGTGTGCGAGCAAGGAGGCCTACAAACCTGACTCAGTTACACCAGCTCTGTCAGGAGGAACGGGACAAAATTCCCCCAACTTATTGTGTGAAGCTTGTGGAAGGCTACCCCAAACTTTTGACCCAAGTTAAAAAATTTAAAGGGAATGCTACCAAATACTAATTGAGTGTATGTAAACTTCTAACCCACTGGGAATGTGATGAAAGAAAGAAATGCTGAAATAATTCTCTACTATTGTTCTGTCATTTCACATTCTTAAAATAAAGTGGTGATCCTATCTGACCGAAAACAGGGAATTTTTACTGTAATTAAATGTCAGGAATTGTGAAACTGAGCTTAAATGTATTTGGCTAAGGTGTAAACTTCCAACTGTGTGTGTGTGTGTGTGTAATAAATAACACATTTTTTGACCAATCACAAGTGAGGCACTGCCCCTAACTCACTAATGGGTGGGCCACTACTGAAACCAGCAGACACTCTGCCCTTCATTTAATGAGTTTGACACCCCTGTACTAAAAAGAGTAATCATTTTCTGAATTGAAGACGGAGCAGTGATTTCAATTCTGACTGGAATGGTTTCCCTTCAGCCCATTCTCAGATGTGGGTGAAGGTTGCAATTCACCTGAGAAGATTATTACCTTGGACACGTGTAAGTCTGCCATCCTGTCCAATCAGTGTCTGCCCCCTCAGTAGTGTCCGGCTCACGTCAGGTGTCACACCTGGCCCCGAAGACTGTATCGTTGAGCACTTCTCTGTATCAATATTCCAGATTTTCCCCATGACAGCTTTAGTACCATTGAAGAGCAGGGTCTTTGTCTTTTCTGGAAGAGGGAGGCAGAGATAAGCAAACAGCAGATTAGTCTTCAAAAGGCATGTTTCCCAGCTGAAACAGTTTGTGCATATATTCTGATGTTTTGGACTTCGGCAAGGGGTTTTTCAGGTGGTCGGGTACACATTTTAATCTAGGCAAGCCCAAATCGGTAGCTGAAGTCTACGCACCCTTGTCGGCCATTGGTCAACAGTAGTGATTCTTCAATAAACTGCCTGTTGTCATTCAACGAGGGACAACTTGTCCTCATGCACAATTTTTCCCACTTACTGCACCAAACATCCTCGTCAGATGAAAAGATCTTAGTCATGCAATTTGTCTGCAAAAACATCACAATTGACAAATTTATCTTAGATAATTCTGACTATTTTGAGGAAGTGTATACTGGCTATGGCGTTTCAAAATGGATAAACAGAACTATTGCCACTCTCATTTTTCAAGTGAAGGTCTTCAAGGATATGAGAGCACACTCGTTCAGGTCGCCTAGCACTGCACCAGCAAAACTGAAGCATGCTGACATCTTAATATGCCCAGAAGCGGTCTTCTGACTAGGTGACAATTAAACACCATAATTAGGGGTGTTAGGTTATGCGACAAACAATGGATGCTTTGAGAGAATTCTACAACAAAAAAACAGCAGTAGACAAAATCCATTCTCACCAAGTGTCAACACGGTTGTCAAAATACATAAATCAATGGAAAACATGAAAATGGTAGTTGTTACCCATGTCTACAAATTTACACAACGAGTCCAAATGGAAACCAAGTGCCGTGCTAAGAACTTTCAATTGTGGGACAGCCCTTTGTGAAACCTGCGAAATCAGTGTGTTCATATATGCTCTTCAAGGGAAGGTATTCCTCAACCTACCAGAGTAAGATCGATTTGACATTGTATTGCTAAGAAGTACTGGAAAGTCCTGAGGGTGTTTCACGGTCATCGGATGTCCGTTGACTGAAATATAAGGTAAAACATTTTTCGGCTCCGTCATTGCATTTTTTCTATCAGAGACACACAAAAAAACAGGTTACAAAGTAGTTTCATAGCTACATTTTGTTGTATGGGTTGTCAGGGATTGGTCCAAATTCACTTTCCGCAAACCCCATTTCCATGAATGAGTGCTTGTTTGCTAGCTGTGTGGGCAACTGTGGAAATAGGGAGCGCTGCACAGCATTGGCTTTATTGTGCCAGAGGCGAACTGTGATTGATGGTTTTATTCTTTCAAGTGAAAAGTAACAATTCAGTGGCTACAGTTCTACAAACGATAAAAGCATAGATAAATACCAGTGAACTGAAAATGTGTCCCATCTGGCTAACAGGCAGCTCACCCGCTCCTGAGACGAGGCTAATTATTTGCTGGGAAAAGTGCAGTTCATCCTCCCATCACAGGTAGAGGTCGACCGATTAATCGGAATGGACGATTAATTAGGGCCGATTTGAAGTTCTCATAACAATCGGAAATCTGTATTTTTGGACACCGGTCAGATTGTTTTTTACACCTTTATTTAATGAGGCAAGTCAGTTAACTTCGATATGACAACAGCCAGTGAAAGCAAAGGGTGCCAAATTCAAAACAGAAATCTCATAAAAATCCTCAAACATACATGTATCTTATACCGTTTTAAAGGTAATCTTGTTGTTAATCCCACCAGTGTCCGATTTCAATTATGCGTTACAGCAAAAGCACCAAATGATTATGTTAGGTCACCACCAAGCCACAGAATAAACACAGCCATTGTCCCAGCCAAAGATAGGAGTCAAAAAAAGCCACAAAGAGAAAATTAATCACTAACCTTTGATGATCTTCATCAGATGGCACTCATAGGACTTCATGTATGTTACGTTTGATAAATTTCACATTTATATAAAAAAATCGGAGTTTACATTGGCGCGTTACGTTAAGTAGTTCTAAAACATGCTGTGATATTGCAGAACCACATCAATTTATAGAAATACTCATAATAAACATTGATAAAGATAAGCCTATTATACATGGAACTTCAGATAAACTTCTCCTTAATGAAACCGCTGTCTCAGATTTTTATTTTTTTTTACTTTACGGAGAAAGCAAACCATGCAATAATCTGAGTACAGCCTTTAGACAACAAAGCAGCCAAAAAAGATAACCGCCATATTGGGTAGTCAACATTACTCAGAAATAGCATTTTAAATATTCACTTACCTTTGATGATCTTCCTCAGAATGCACTCCCAGGAATCCCAGTTCCACCATAAATGTTTTGATTTGTTCGATAATGTCCATCAGTTATGTCCAAATATCTTCTTTTGTTAGGGCGTTTGGTAAACAAATACAAAAGCGCGTTCAGGTTGCGCCGAACTAAAAATTCAAAAAGTTCTGTTACAGCCCGTAGAAACATGCCAACCTAAGTATGGAATCAATCTTTCCTCAAAACAGGTTCCAAATACTGTTGACATCTAGTGGAAGCCTTGGGAAGTGAAACATAACCAATATCACCCTGTATCTTCAATAGGGGCTGAGTTGAACAACTACAAACCTCAGATTTCCCCATTTCCTGGTTGGACTTTTCTCAGGTTTTCGCCTGCCATAATCGATGTGGTGCGCATGTGGTGTGGTGCGCAGTCGCGAAATAGAACTGTCGTTGCTCCAACGTGTACCTAACCATAAACATCAATGCCTTAAAATCAATACACAAGTATATATTTTTTAAACCTGTATGTTTAGTTAATATTGCCTGCTAACATGTATTTCTTTTAACTAGGGAAATTGTGTCACATTTCTTGCACCAGAGTCAGGGTATATGCAGCAGTTTGGGCCGCCTGGCTCTTTGCAATCTGTGTGAAGACTATTTCTTCCTAACAAAGGACAGCCAACTTCGACAAACGGGATGATTTAACAAAAGCACAATCATTGCACGACTGTACCTAACCATAAACATCAATACCTTTCCTAAAATCAATACACAGAGAGAAGCAAGAGAAGTGAGGCCGACAAACCTGACTCAGTTACACCAGCTCTGTCCAGAGGAATTGGACAAAATTCACCCAACTCATTGTGGGAAGCTTGTGGAAGGCTACCCAAAATGTCACCCAAAGTTAAACAATGCTACCAAATACTAATTGAGTGCATGTAAACTTTGAGTAAGGTGTATGTAAACTTCCGACCTCAACTGTATGCTATGATGCTGGTAAAGTTTCTTCACGCA
This sequence comes from Oncorhynchus masou masou, assembly GCF_036934945.1. NCBI lineage: Eukaryota > Metazoa > Chordata > Actinopteri > Salmoniformes > Salmonidae > Oncorhynchus > Oncorhynchus masou. The sequence continues at coordinate 31,574,042 of NC_088243.1, read as the reverse complement.
CCTACGGTGCTGGTCAGAAAAAGAAAGCTAGCTAGGTCATGGATGCAAACAAATGTTCTTCCCCAAAAACATAGCAAAATAATCTGTTTCAGTAGCTATATAGTTAGCTAGCTAGCTATATAGTTAGGTGTCATCATCTAAAAAATATATACAAAATTACAAGACAGTTCTTATTTGATTAAATGGTGGTCAGACCCATCTGTGAAGCTGGCCACAATAGTGGACTGTGAGGTCAGTTTTCAAAATAAAAGTATGTCATCGACAGTAATGCAAATTATTACAAATAGTAGAATCGTGCCATATTTGAATAGATCATACTAAACAAGGATATGGATATATATATATATCAAAAAATGTCAATTTGTTAATTTGACAAAAATCTGTTGAAATCACACTGGATGTGTTATACTTTAGAATTGCATTGGGGGAATACTTATTTCACTGTACAGCCATAACTATGGATTATGGATCAATGACATGGGATATCAGTCTACTCCGTTACACCCAGAGAACATAAGCGTTGCAGCTCTTATTGAGAGACTCTGAAACAACTGAATTGAGCCACATTTGTCATCAACCTGTGTGTATTAAACACTAATCCTGAGGAAAAATAGTATTGCGTGGACGTTTAAGAATCTGAAAACTGAGGAGGATGTAGGGGAAAAATTATCTTGGGTATTGAGTAGACTGATACCCCATTTAATTTATCACCCATCCTTAGGTAACGCTGTATAGTGCAATATGAATGTCAACACACTATAGGCCGACTGGGGAGGTGATTTCACAGTCACGCAACAAGAGCTACAACGCAAATATTTGTGTAAGCTCTTCAGTGGGGTTCTGTGGGTGTCACCGAGTAGATTGATACCCCATTTCATTGCTTCACATTCCAACCTTGTTCAATATTATATAGTCTAAATATGGCATGATTCCACCAATTGTAACCTTCTGCAACACTTTCAAAATAACTTTAATTTTGAAGGCAAACCGCAAATTCCACGATTGTGCCTAATCCTTATTGTGGCTAGCTTCACAACACATAACCCAGTCGAGCCTCACTAGCCAGATGAAGCTAGCTGGCTGCTTATAACGTTAGCTTTTGGCAACAGGTTTAAGTAGCTGGCTAGCTATTTATTTTCATGAACTGATGTTCAATATTAATAGGCGAACAACAAGTGGCTACCTAGCTAATACTTACTCACAATGATTCCAGCTGCTACCCAATGTTTATTATCCATGCACAGTTACTTCACCCCCACCTACATATACAAGTTACCTCAAATAACCTGTACCCCAGCACACTGACTAGGTACCGGTGCCCCCTGTATATAGCCTCGTTATCCTTTTTGTGCTACTTTTTATTATTACTTTTATTTTACTTGAAGATTCTTAACTCTTCTTGAACTGCATTGTTGGGTTAAGGGCTTGTAAGTAAGCATTTCACGGTGAAGTCTACACTTGTAGTATTTGACCATGTTACAAATAGAATTTGATTTGAAATCATTGCTAAAAATAATGAAAATAACTACTGGTCATTGTTTTCAGGCTGGTTGTATTGGTGCTAGCTAGCTACCAAGCTAAAGCTAGCTAGCTACCCCAGAAGTTGCAGTCAAACAAATAAATTGTTAATTACCAGCGCAGTATTGCAAAAACATAATTTGTGGCCGGTGTTCGCAAACTTTTTTGAACAACGTCGACAGTGCTACAGACGTGCTTGGCTTGCACGTGCAAATTCAAAACACACAACATTCTATAATAGAACCGTGTTATTTGATGTGTCAAATTAAAAGCTTATTTAATGTGTCAAAGTGTTAATTGACGTATATCTTTTTTGACAAAGACCCAAACGGCTTTCCATAGTATGTTGTGAAGCTAATAGCAGTGACGCTATTACCGTGTAATTCCGGTAGGGCAACATCTGAAAAATAGCTCACTTAGTACTGTGTACCAGTGCTTGACCAGTCGTGAAAGCCAACATCACCCACGACAGATAACGGTTGATTGTCAACGGCAATGAATTCCATTACCTCGATTCACACAGCAGACATTGTGGGCAAGGGTAGGAATGCTGCATTGCACGTGTAGTAGCACAACATTTTACACATTGTCATTACATCGTGTACCTATGTTATATAGGTATGCACGTCAGCTTTGACATTGGTTTTGCACATCGGCATTAAACTAGACATCGGGCCGATACCGATGTTGGCATTTTTAGCTAATATCGTCCGATTCCCATAAGTTCACCGATATATTGTGCATCCCTAAAAATAACATAACAACCTAACCCAACTCGGGCGTAGACCTACCTTAGAAGTAAGCTATGTTAGACTTATTTGGCACTCTAGTCCTAATCAGTTGGGCTATTGAATACAACATAACTGGTAAATAGGAACCCATCTTTTTGTGCATGCGTGGCACCTTACTGCTCAGTGTAGACTCCCAGTTCTGCATAAAACATCAATATATATTAACAATATGACAACTTAATTTTAAATTAATGAGTACATTTTTTGTTTGTTCTTAAGACTGGTAATATGCTAATATCTCATTTGCATACAGTAGTATAAATGTTGTTTTCTAATTTTCTTAAATTGTTACAAACTCAGTTTAGCATATAGCATGAAGATCTGATCATTTACCACCCTACTATAAATTGGTCTTAAATGACTCATGTATCCCGTACTGCCTGATTTGCATATTCATTTAATAAATTGTACTTTCATTTGAATCTGTGTTCTACATCAGCCCTGAAAATGTCATAACAATATGACCACCCTTTCTTTTAAGATATTGGACAAAACATGTTAAATCCTGACAGGTGATTACATTGACCTGTCCGTGAACCTTTGGACCTCCTCCGATCGATCGCTTAAAAATAAGAAAAGAAAGAAATGTTGATTCCCAACGACCTAACATAGTAACTAGTAAGAAAGCATAGCTAGGCTAAATCAAAAATCCCTAGTAGCAAGCTAGCATCATACACACAAAAGCTTCTTTCCCTAAAGATGTGTACAAACATATTTACATCCATGTTAGTTAGAATTTTATCATTTGTCAAGATAATCCATCCACCTGACAGGTGTGGCATATCAAAAAGCTGATTAAACAGCGTGATCATTACACAGGTGCACCTTGTGCTGGGGACAATAAAAGGCCACTAAAAATGTGCAGTTGTGTCACACATCACAATACCACGGATGTATGCTCTCTCAATGTGATACAATTGACATCCTGACTGCAGGGATGTCCAACAGAGCTGTTGCCAGAGAATTGAATGTTCAGCTCTCTACCATATGCCCCTCCACCGTTTTAGAGAATTTGGCAGCATGTACAAATCGGCCTTACAACCACAGACTGATTGGTTGGGCCTGGCTCCCAAGTGGGTGGGCCTATGCCCTCTTAGGACCACCCAAGGCTGCGCCCCTACCTAGTTATGTGAAATCCATAGATTCCTTATATGAACTGTAACTCAGAAGAAGAAAAAAGGATTAGAAATGGTTGCGTTTATAGTTTAACTGTACAGTAGATTTCTGTGACGTTTGTGGCTAACGTTACCTGGAAATAGTCAAAGGCTAAAACAAGCTACATGTAATGCATGTCGTGAGTGGATATAGCCACCTAGCTAAATTATCAAGTAATAAATGGACATTAACATTTGGTGTAGGTAGTTAGCTGTTGTGAACTACCTAGCCAATGTTAGCTAGCTTGTTTTTACCGCTAGCTAAACAACAGCACATGGAGTAGGGCCAGCTAATGTTAGTTAGCTAACAGCCAGACAGTTATTTCAGACAACAAACCTTACCGTAGATTTCTTGTCTGTACTTGTCCCCATATACGCCGTGATTATTAAACTCCTGTTGTCCAATGTGAATTTTATACTGCGATGAAAAAGATTCAGCGAAAGGATAAGATCTTTTAGGCATTTTTTGGGCGAAGAACGTGCATCCAAACATAAAATGCTTGCGGAGCAAAGACGGGAAAATACTCACTTGCCTGCGAACTAACCAATCAGACCATTGATCTCTTTTCACGTGACTGTTTGATTTTGATTACTCATACCAAGTGTTTTTTCTTATTTTATTTAGCCTTTATTTTATTTAACTCGGCAAGTCATGTGCCAGTGTTTGAATATTTATGTTGCAGCACGATTATTGTGGATAGTCAGATTCATATAAAAGTCTGTTTAAAACGTTAACATGCTTTGCAAGAAGAACGTTTTCTCTTATAGTCCTGTTCACATGGACACATCTGAAATCAGGCTACAGATGGGTCTTTTGATAAATGCAGAAAATCGCAAAATAAACGTTCTACCGCAGTGACCATGTTATTTTAGCGCAACCTTTTTGTGAAAATGTATGTAAAAACTATTTATAAGATGCATACTGTAATGAAACAGCAGGGAGCAGGTCTCGAGCAGGTCCCTCGACCTTCTAGCCCGAGGTCCGGCGCCCTAGCTTGCAACTCTACGTCTTACAGGAACTCGCTCGCCGGCCAAGCACACGCACTGTCGTGGATGCAAGGTCCGATCACTTCTGACACCAGTGTAATGAAACAGCAGGGAACAGGTCTTGAACCCTCGACCTTCGAGCCCGAGGTCCGGCGCGCTATCGACTGTGCCGCAAAAGCATGCTCGTGCGGCAAAGTTGATTTCCGCGGTCATAAACCCAGGGTTGTTACAATACTTTCCGTATTTCACAAACTCACTCCACTGATAATAAGAGCGAGGCTCGCTCGGCTAGCACACGCGCAGATCAAATACACAGATGTCCTTGATGTCTTTTGTTTTTGCATTGTTGTTTTCTGTTGTTGTTTTCCTTTATTCAAGTCTTTTTTTCTATTTTGTTCTTTTTGTTGGTTGTTGGCACATCGGGTGTGTTTGTTTTGGTTGGAGGGGTGGAGATGGGGAGGGTTTGGGGATGGGGAATTGAGGGGCATGTTTTTCGGGGGCTCTTGGTTGGTTGTGGAACTGTGGTTGCGGATCTTGGATGGTTGGTGGTCTGGCGGTTGTGACCGTTGGGCCGGTGGACGAGAGGTTGCTGGTTCAGGTCCCCGAATCGACTGGGTGCGGGATCTGTCGATGTCTGGGATATTTGGGTAGGGCGCTTAATTAAGCATGATTGTTTCTGTGGGTCACTCTGGATGGGATTGTCTGCTAGATGAACATAATGTAAATGTTGATCGGCTTCACAAGTAGATTGTATGTTTAAAATATATTATAATAATACACTGCTTGGAACACCGATTTTTTTTTTTGACCTTTATTTAACTAGACAAGTCAGTTAAGACCAAATTCTTATTTTCAAAGACAGCCTAGAAACAGTGGGTTAACTGTCTGTTCAAGGGCAGAAAGTACCTTATCGGCTCGGGGATTTGAACTTGCAACCTTCCGGTTACTAGCCCAACACTCTAACCACTAGGCTACCCTGCCGATTTAAGCTTTGTACATGTCCTAATAATTCAAAACATTGCTCAGAAAACCAGGTGTTTTAATCGGCATATGCTTACTAAGATTTTGACCTTTCACCAGTTAAGATTAGCAGAGTAAGGTGTTTAAATCAAATCAAATTTATTTGTCACACACATGGTTAGCAGATGTTAATGCGAGTGTAGTGAAATGCTTGTGCTTCTAGTTCCGAGCCATGCAGTAATATCTAACAAGTAATCTAACCGAACAATTTCACAACTACCTTATACACACAGGGGTAAAGAAATGAATAAGAATATGTACATAAAAATATATGAATGAGCGATGGCTGAAAGCATAGGCAAGATGCAGTAGATGGTATAGAGTACAGTATATACATATGAGATGAGTAATGTAGGGTATGTAAACATTATATAAACTGGTATTGTTTAAAGTGGCTAGGGATACATTTATTGCATACATTTTTCATTATTATAGTGGCTAGAGATGAGTCAGCCACTCAATGTTAGTGATGGCTGTTTAACAGTGATTGCCTTGAGATAGAAGCTGTTTTTCAGTCTGTCGGTCCCCGCTTTGATGCACCTGTACTGACCTTGCCTTCTGGGTGATAGAGGGGTGAACAGGCAGTGGCTCTGGGTGGTTGTTGTCCTTGATGATCTTTTTGGCCTTCCTGTGACATCGGGTGGTGTAGGTGTCCTGCAGGGCAGGTAGTTTGCCCCCAGTGATGCGTTGTGCAGACCTCACTACCCTCTGGAGAGCCTTACGGTTGTGGGTGGAGCAGTTGCCGTACCAGGCGGTGATGCAGCCCGACAGGATGCTCTCGATTGTGCATCTGTAAAAGTTTGTGAATGTTTTTGGTGACAAGCCAAATTTCTTCAGCCTCCTGAGGTTGAAGAGGCGCTGCAGCACCTTCTTCACCACACTGTCCGTGTGGGTGGACCATTTCAGTTTGTCCGTGATGTGTACGCCGAGGAACTTAAAACATTCCACCTTCTCCACTACTGTCCCGTCAATGTGGGTAGGGGGCTGCTCCCTCTGCTGTTTCCTGAAGTCCACGGAATGGTTTACATTAGTATTTCCATACTCTGCCTACCGCCATCATCAGTTTAATATCTAATTATTTGTGTGCATGTAAATGTAGACTACTCATTGTTTCAAATATACATATATTTGTAGCTACATAATATCCAAAATATAATTAATCAATGCACTACATTTGTATTGAAAACCGGGGTATGTAGCTATCATAGAAGTTTTATTTTAAAGGTTCCAGTGAAGTAGTGTCACGACTTCCACCGAAGGTGACTCCTCTCCCTGTTCGGGCGGCACTCGGCTGGCGTCGTCGCCGGCCAACGAGATGCCACCGATCCCTTTTCTTTTTCGTTTGGTTTTGTCTGTTTTGTGTTCACCTGTGTCTTGTTTAAATTAATCAGTGGGGTATTTAATCTCGCCCTACTCGCCAGATTTTGTGCGGGATTGTTTGTGTTAATGTTGTTGGTTTGCGGTATGTTACTGTTAAGCAGGTTTATTTTCACAGGACTGTTTTTCCCGCACGTTAGTTTAGTAGAGGAGCGTGTTCTTCCGTTTTTTTACGAGACTGCGTTCCTTTTTTCTTGTGGCTGCTTTTGTGGTCCTGTACTTGTTGTGTTAGTGGACCAGTAATAAAACGCCCTTGGAATTCTTGCTCTCCTGCGCCTGACTTCACACCCACCTCTCCTAGGGAGATTCTGACAGGTAGCTTCTCATCAAATTATGCTTTGTCAGGTGGTGTTGATGAAATTGTTGTAAAAACAAATCATATCCCATATTAGCCTACAATACAATTACTTGTATTTTTTAAATTTGTTTTAATTTCACCTTTATTTATCCAGGTAGGCAAGTTGAGAACAAGTTCTCATTTACAACTGCGACCTGGCCAAGAGCAAAGCAATGCGACACAAACAACAGAGTTACACATGGGATAAACAAATGTACAGTCAATAACACAATAGAAAAGTCTATATATGATGCTCTCTGCGCTTTTAATGGACCTCTGAGACTATCACAGTGCAGGTGCATTTATACGGAGACTTGATTACACACAGGTGGATTGTATTTATCATCATTAGTCATTTAGGTCAACATTGGATCATTCAGAGATCCTCACTGAACTTCTGGAGAGAGTTTGCTGCACTGAAAGTAAAGGGGCTGAATAATTTTGCACGCACAATTTTTCAGTTTTTGATATGTTAAAAAAGTTTGAAATATCCAATAAATGTCGTTCTACTTCATGATTGTGTCCCACTTGTTGTTGATTCTTCACAAAAAAATAAAGTTTTATATCTTTATGTTTGAAGCCTGAAATGTGGCAAAAGGTTGCAAAGTTCAAGGGGGCCGAATACTTTCGCAAGGCACTGTAGGTATTTGTAGTTGTTCACATATTCTAAGTCAGAACCGTCCAGAGTAGTGATGCTAGACGGGCGGGCGGGTGCGGGCAGTGATCAGTTGAAGAGCATGCATTTAGTTTTACTTGCATTCAAGAGCAGTTGGAGGCCATGGAAGTGTTATATAGCATTGCAACTCGTCTGGAGGTTTGTTAACACAGTGTCCAAAGAAGGGCCAGAAGCATACAGAATGGTGTCGTCTGACATCATTGATGTTTACAGAGAAAAGAGTCTGCCCGAGAATTGAACCCTATGGCACCCCCATAGAGACTGCCAGAGGTCCAGACAACAGGCCCTCCAATTTGACACACTGATCTCTATCTGAGAAGTAGTTGGTGAACCAGGCAAGGCAGTCATTTGAGAAACCAAGGCTGATGAGTCTGCCGATAAGAATGTGGTGATTGACAGAGTCGAAAGCCTTGGCCAGGTCGATGAATATGGCAGCACAGTATTGTCTTTTATCAATGCCGGTTATGATATCGTTTAGGACCTTGAGCGTGGCTGAGGTGCACCCATGACCAGCTCGGAAACCAGATTGCATAGCGAAGGTACGGTGAGATTCGAAAGATTTATCGTGGTGACAGTGTTTCCTAGCCTCAGTGCAGTGGGCAGTTGGGAGGAGGTGCTCTTATTCTCCATGGACTTTACAGTGTCCCAGACCTTTTTGAAGTTTGTGCTATAGGATGCAAATTTCTGTTTGAAAAAGCTAGCCTTTGCTTTCCTAACTGCCTGTATATATTGGATCCTAACTTCCCTGAAAAGTTGTGAAAAGTTGCATATTGTGGGGCAATACGATGCTAATGCATTACGCCAACAGATATTTTTTTGCTGGTCAAGAGCAGCCAGGTCTAGAGTGTACCAAGGGCTATATCTGTTGTTAGTTCATTTTTTTTGAATGGGGCATGCTTATTTTAGATGGTGAGGAAAGCACTTTTAAAGAATAACCAGGCATCCTCTACTTACGAAAAGAGGTCAATATCCTTCCAGGATACCCAGGCCAGGTCGATTAGAAAGGCCTGCTTGCTGAAGTGTTTTTTTGGAAGCGCTTGACAGTGATGGGGGTGGTCGTTTGACCAGTGATTGCTGAGATCCTGGTTGAAGACAGCAGAGGTGTACTTAGAGGGCAGGTGGGTCAGGATGATACCTATGAGGGTGCTCGTGTTTATGGATTTAGGGTTGTACCTGGAAGGTTCCATGATCATTTGTGTGAGATTGAGGGCATCTAGCTTTGATTGTAGGACAGCCAGGGTGTTAAGCATATCCCAGTTTAGGTCACCTAACAGTACAAACTCTGAAGATAAATGGGGGGTGATTAATTCACATATGGTGTCCAGGGCACCGCTGGAGGCTGAGGGGGGTCTATAACAAGCGGCAACAGTGTGAGACTTATTTCTGGAAAGGTGGATTTTTAAAAGTAGAAGCTCCAACTGTTTGGGCACAGACCTGGATAGCATGACATAACTTTGTAGGCTATAGCAGCAGTAGATTGAAACTCCACCCCCTTTGGCAGTTCTATCTTGGCGGAAAATGTTGTAGTTGGGGATGGAAATTTCAGAATTTTTGGTGGTCTACTTATGCCAGGATACAAACACGGCTAGGACATCAGGGTTGGCGGTGTGTGCTAAAGGAGTGAACAAAACAAACTTAGGGAGGAGGCTTCTGATGTTAACATGCATGAAACCAATGCTTTTACGGTTACAGAAGTCAACAAATGATAGCGCCTTTGGAATAGGAGTGGAACTGGGGGCTACAGGGCCTGGGTTAACCTCTACATCACCAGAGGAACAGAGGATAATTAGGATAAGGGTATGGCTAAAGGATATAAGAACTGGTTGTCTAGTTAAAATATGCCCCAGAGGTTTTGGATAATTTCAACCAATAGTTTTGAAAGTACTGCTCACAAGCCAAAGTGAATCCCTGTAAATTGTGCACAATGGTGTACTAATGCCATGTTCATAACCAAGAGACGTGGGAATTTACCACCATAGAGTTAGAGGACTGTAGTTGGATAAAACCAGTTTTGGTATGGATGTCTGCTGTCTGCAAGCGTCTGCTGGACTTGTGTAAAGTTTGCCGCCATTGGACTCTGGAACAGTGGAAAAGCTTCTCTGGAGAGATGAATCATGCTTCACCATCTTGCAGAATCTGGGTTTGACGGATGCCAGAAACTGCACTGCCCACAAGATGGCTCTTCAGAGGGTGGTGTGTCTGGATCACCGGGACCTGCCCTCCAGGACACCTACAGCACCCGATGTCACAGGGAAGGCCAAAAAATCAGCTTCTATCTCAAGACCATCAGACAGTTGAATAGTCATCACTAGCACAAACTACTTTACACAGAAATCATTGGAGAGCTAATTTGCCTGAATGCATAGTGCCAACTGTAAAGTTTGGTGGAGGATAAATAATAGACTGAGGCTGTATTTCATGGTTCGGTCTAGGCCCCTTAGTTCCAGTGAAGGGAAAACTTAACGCTACAGCATACAATGACATGCTAGATGATTCTGTGCTTCCAACTTTGTGGCAACAGTTTTGAGAAGGCCCTTTCCTGTTTCAGCATGATAATGCTCCGTGCTCAAAGCAAGGTCCATACAGAAATGGTTTGCCGATATTGTTGTGGAAGAATTTGACTGGCCTGCACAGAGCCCTGACCTCAACCCCGGCGAACACCTTTGGGATGAATTTTAACTCCAACTGTGAGCTAGGCCTAATCGCCCAACATCAGTGCCGACATCGCTAATACTTTTGTGGCTGAATGGAAGCAAGTCCCCGCAGCAATGTTCCAAAATCTAGTGGAAAGCTTTCCCAGAATTAACACCCATGATTTTGGAATGAGGTGTTCGAAGAGCAGGTGTCCACATACCTTTGGTCATGTAGTGTATGTGTACCCAACCAATAAAATTAGATTTGATTTAGTCTTTACTGTATAGCGGTAAATTCCCACTTCCTACTTGGTTAAGAACACAGCATATGTCGTCCATTTCTCATGATATGTTGCGTCCTTTTTTGTGTGCACTTCTTAAGATCATACAACATGTTCCAAATTTGTCAGTGCTTAAGATCCCGGATTGCATCTTTAACAAGGATTCCAATTATTTATCGCACTCTTTCACTCCTGAACTTGTTTATTATGCAAACAGACAACTTGGTGATACAAAATATATGGTGTCTGCCTGCGGGTGTAATAAATGTGTAAGGGAGTGAACTTTATTTTTAATAAGGATTACATGGAAAAAAATAGAACCGCTCTGAAATGACAATCGATGGCCCTCCCTTAACTCTAACTGAACACTTGGAAAAAAAGTGACCCTCCCCTAAACTTCAAATAATAATTCAAACATAAAGCTGATGGCTGAAAACTTGTCTACCATTTACCCACACGCTTGGACAGACCAGCACCTTAGATATCCATTATTATAAAATGTTCTTCCTCCTGTAAGTCTTACATGGCAACGCAGGAATTTTGATAGCGTACAGGGCTGTGGGCCAGAAGGTTGTGGGTTCGCAGACCACCGTGGACAAGAGAAGTGGTGGAAAGATCCCCTTCATAGTGAACACATTGCATGAATCTATCATCTTACTTGCAAGTCCGAGAATAAAAATGGCCTTTTATAAAGAATGTCCGATGAAGTCGTGGACAAGAGAAGTGGTGGAAAGATCCCCTTCATAGTGAACACATTGCATGAATCTATCATCTTACTTGCAAGTCCGAGAATAAAAATGGCCTTTTATAAAGAATGTCATGCAATTTTACATCATTTTACACATTATCAGAATCTTTTTTTAATACACACAAATTACCAAAATTACAGGCTAAGAATGGACATAGGCTTAGCTCTATGTGATCATTTTATAATGTTTACAACGAAACTGTCCCTGTTTGCAAATAATAAAATCTGAGACATCAAGTTGCAGCCTGGTCTGGTAGACTAAACATAACATAGTAAACGTAAACCCGAGACACACAAATTAGTATGATATTTTATGTTCGGTATGGTTACATAAAACAGATGGTTAGTTACGGCAAAAATGAAATTAGGGTGGTTGGGTAGGCTTATAACCCGAACGTCTAGTAATCCAAAGGTTGTGAGTTTGAATCTCAACACGGACAATTTTACCTAATTAGCAACTTTGCAACTACTCAGCATGTTAACCAACCTGTCCCTTGACCCTTTAGCTAACCTTTCCCCTAACCCTAACCATTTGACCTAACTCCTAAAGTTAACCCAGACCGTAAGCCTAACCCCAAGCCTAGCAAATGAATACATACCATACGAAACGTAACATATCATACGAAATGGAGTGTCTCAGATTTACGTACAGAATAATACGAAATGCTCCGAGACCAGGTCGGCAGCAATCAGAGCATTGTACTTTCAAAAGTTAGGCCTAACTTTCCACCCAAGAGAGAGTAAGCCTAGAGACACAGAAAAATTTAATATTTACTGCTGCCTCCTCTTCTCTAAAAACTGTCTGGTATTAAATATCTTCTATTGTACAGAAAGTGAATAGCTTAATTGATAGTGACAGAATTACAGTTCTTCCCAAGCAAAGTCATTTTTTCGTCTCCTTGACTATAGAAGGTTGCAGCTCAGGGTCTGAAAGTCAAAGAAACTAAACAACTACCAATGATATCCCCATATATAGTAGTAGCAAGCTATCAAAGTTGACCTCCGGTCCTCCTCCTCATCTTCAAGCTCTCCTTCTCAAGCTGATCAGAACATAGGTTATAGGCTAGTCTGCACGCAAGATAGTGCATTGTTTGGACTAGGCCTAATATAAAAAATATATATATATTATGTTTGCAAGAGACATTTGACTCTCCTTTTAAACTTCCACCATAGTCCTACATTGCAGCACATAAACACGTTTTTGATCAGCAAGAGCAGAGCAGGCCGGGGCTCAGGGTGGAAAACCCCATTGCAGTGTGTAATGCAGCCTAGTTTCATTTACACCATCCCAGCAGCTTTCTTAAAAATATAACTTTGCTCTGTGCTTCTCCGAGCATGCAATTCATAGCCTATAGCCAATAAGCTATGGATCTTTTGATTGAGACCACACTAAATAGCCTATAGACGCACTTGATATTGCGCCCCCAGTGGAGAATCAGGGTTGAGGGGCGGCATCGGGCACACATCGATATATATAGCCTAACAAGCAGCTCATTCTAAAACACTGAGAAATATAGACATTTCATCAATCAATTACAAATTACATGACCCTCCCCTGGACTAGATTTTAAAAAAAAATACAAAGCCCTCCCCTTGACTGAAATTGAAAAAGCATTACCCTCCCCCATTTTCTCCAGGTACACATTATGTAGATTTTGATCCATCCCTAAAGAAGACCAAAAACATAAGGCAGTTAACATTACTCAGGAGGAAAAGTTATTGGGTGTGTTTTTTTCTTTCAGGGTTGTTGTGTGGCACAAGGTAAGATTTACACATGGCTCAGTCATACTGCAGGACTTTCTGGCAGACATCATGACAAGGCAATTTACTGATGCAACACAGATAGATGTAAAGTTACCAACGTTTCCACTCAACATTGTTTCAAGGCTACACGTATCTGTTGGCAACAGGTTCTACAGAATATTAGATAGTTTGAGGGTTGTAAACATATGTCGCATCAAGCCACATCTTGTCCATCCATGTGCATCCATCTTGGGGAGAGAAAAGGAAATGTCTCTAGAACATCTGGATCATGCACTCTCTGGACTTTCCGACGCCAACCCACTTAACTGTAGAGAGAAATTACAAAGGACATGTCAAAAAACACTCACAAATCCCAAAAACTATTACACTAGACGAGTATCATTCTTTCAGAATTGGGTACATGTTATAATATAGCCAATACTGCCCCCCACTGGCACATTGAAGCCATGTCCCTGTACAAAGGCTCTTCAGTTTCCCATTCAGTGGTCAGTATGCTGGACTGGTTGTATGGTTGTAGCTGGTAAAACTGGGTCACCTTCAGTAGGCATTGCACTGAAGAAAATATTTTGAAACGTGGTAAAATGGAGGAGATACTACTATGGCGTATATTCCTATTTGTTCAATAAGAAGGCTTATTTTTGATTTCAGTTTGTGCCCTACTGAAGACTAACTAGCCTGCTGTCAGCAGGAACTCCCTGTATCCTGCATGTAACTTACTGGGCACTCCAATGTGGTTCTCCACAAAGCGGATGTAGTTCTGAGCCTTCTGGGGGAGATCATTCCACTTCCTGGCTGCAGACGTATCACTCTTCCAGCCTGGGAAGGTCTCATACTCTACCTCCACTTTGTGCAACAGCTCCATGTTAGCTATGTGAATGAAGGTAGACGATAATTAATCATCCGAAGAGAAATCAAATGTTTGTCGAGATAATACTTAATGAATGTCTCTTTTACAGTGTTGGCCTAGTCTGGTTCAAGTAGGCCTACTTCTTAATCAATCAATACAGTTGAATGTAGAGAGCATACCTGGGAAATGGGGAATTCTTTTGCCATTGATTTTGTAGGCCACTCCTACTTTGATCTCATCCAGCACATCAAGGATGTCAAGTTTTGTCAAAGCAATGCTGTTAGGAAACAATGTTATTTGTTTAACACATTTGAGAAAAAAGAGGAAAACTACTACATGAATTACATTCAGACGAGCATTCACAGGCAGCGACAGTACATTGAACCAGTCAGATAAAGACTTCATAGCGGGTGATATTTTAGTCCTATCCACTCACGCAGTGAAGCCATTGATCATGTGGGCGTATCTCAGGATGACCAGGTCCAGCCAGCCACAGCGACGTTTCCTGCCCGTTGTCACGCCCACCTCATGACCTCTCGTCTGCAGCAGCTCACCTGTTGCCTGCACAAAACAGACTCAGTTATCTAGAATCAAATCAAATTTTATTTGTCACATGCGCCTAATAAAACAAGTGTAGAGCGTACCGTGAAATGCTTACTTACAAGCCCTTAACCAACAGTGCAGTTCCATGAAGAGTTAAGAAAATATTTACCAAATAAATAAATAATGAGGCCATATACAGGGGGTACCGGTACCGAGTCAGTGTGCGGGGGTACAAGTTAGTTGAGGTAATTTGTACATGTAGGTAGGGGTGAAGTGTAATAGTCTGGTGGCCATTTGATTAATTGTTCAGCAGTCTTATGGCTTGGGGGTAGAAGCTCTTAAGGAGCCTTTTGGTCATAGACTTAGCGCTCTGGTACCGCTTGCCGTGTGGTAACAGAGAAAACAGTCTATGACTTGGGTGACTGGAGTCTCTGACAATTTTATGGGCTTTCCTCTGACACTGCCTAACATATAGGTCATGGATGGCAGGAAGCTTGGCCCCAGTAATGTACTGGGCTGTACGCACTACCCTCTGTGGCGTCTTGTGGTCAGATGCCAAGCAGTTGCCACACCATGCGGTGATGCAATCGGTCAGGGCACTCTCGATGGTGCAGCTGAAGAACCTTTTGAGGATCTGAGAACCCATGACAAATCTTTTCAGTCTCCCGAGGGGGAAAAGGTTTTGTCATGCCCTCTTCACGACTGTCTTGGTGTGTTTGGACCATGATAATTCGTTGGTGATGTGGACACTAAGGAACTTGAAACTCTCGACCCACTCCACTGTGTCGAGATCACTTGGTTAATCTATAGTCATTTTTGGGTACTAATCCTAATGGTTTTATTAATAAAATGTTATAAAATGCTTAATAAACCAATAGATTTACAGTTGGAGTGAGGGATCAAGCTGAAACATGTTGAACAGCAGTTCCATGGGCAGTTCTCATGTTAGGTAACATAACCCCAGACCAGACAGTAAATCTATATTGAACCCTGACTCTGGCCTAAATTTAGGCCTTGAACATGTGTTCAGCATTAGAGCTAAGTAGTGTTTTAACAGACCTCTCACACAATCTGAGAGCTGGCCATAGAGGCAGCGCATTTTGAGACCAGGCTTGTGAGGGTCATGAGACCTTAAACACTAGGCTTACTATACATATCCAACTCTACCTGTACCTCAAAAGAAAACAACATGTCTAAAGAAACTGCAAGAGAGTGACTTAGTCACGGTAAATATCAAACTGCAAAATGCAGTATAACCTCTGCTAAGAGGCCTTCACCTTTATGGCATAGGTGATAGTGGACACTCTCACTCAAGGTCACTGGTTCAAGTCTTGCTCTGGCTGATCCCCTTTAATCGTTTCTCTCAGTAAGGAGATGCTACTGTAAGGCAAGAGTCAGAAATGTCCAGGTAGATGAAAGAGATCTTACATTGAGTTGTTCTGTGGGGAAGGCACCAATTCCTACCCTGGTGGTGTAGGCCTTTGATACACCATACACTTCACCAATATTCAGGGGAGGGATGCCAAGACCAGTGCATGCCCCACCAACAGTGCAGTTTGATGAGGTCACAAAAGGATATGTGCCTAAAGGGAAGAGAGAAAGTGGGACTTAAACTTACATAGAGATGAGTTGTCCATTTAACCATCAAACTTCCCTGTCCATCTCATCATTGGCACAATCCTCAATGGGACTATGACATGTCTTACCAAAGTCAATGTCGAGGAGGGCAGCATTGGCCCCTTCCACCAGAATTTTCTTTGGGGGTCCATGAAGAGCCTCATACATGTAGTAGACTCCATCCCGCACCATCGGCCGCAACCTCTCTCCATACTCCTGCACAATACAAGACAACAAGAAGTTTCATAGATCTAATATATCTGTAGCCCATGACTATTCATTCAGAGGGGATTTACCACATACCTTCAGTTTTTTCAGCTGAGTATCAGTATCAACTGTCAGGGATGAGTACATGGACTGGTACTGTGCGACAAGGTTCTTGAATCTGAAAGAAATCCCCAAATCATCTCAATGTCTATTACTGCTCACTCCAGTGGGTCAATTTAGTTCAAGAGCAAAGTCTCAAGAGAGGCAATGTTGGACTCTCAAAATGTTTGTTGTATGTGAGGTTTAGATGTTTATATTGTGTCCTGTCTGTCAGTAAGCATACTTGGTAGAGAACTCTTTAAAGTCTCCCAGAAGGTCACAGACACGCAGTCCAATGCGAGATGCTTTGCTGGTATAGGTGGGTCCAATGCCTTTCTTGGTCGTTCCAATACTGTCATGAGGAAAAACACCTGTTTTAGCTGAGGGGATTACAAAATAGAATCTGCAATTTTTCATCGGCTGTGGAAGTGATTATAATAATAATTTGGTGGGTGCTTATTTGTCCTATTTCACACATGTACAAGTGTGTAGTAATATGCACGAGTGAATTGGAAATGTGTTTTTGCATATCCCATCTCCCCCTGAAAGTGGGGTCAAGGCCAAAGTCAGCCATTATCAATGCTCAAGGGCACATCAACAGATTGTTCACCTTGACGGCTCGAGATTCAACTAGCGATCTTTCGGTTACTGGCCCAACACTCTAACCGCTAGATTACCTTCCACTTGACTGAAGTCTCTATTGACAGTGACCCATTGTATTCCCGTCCCCTATGTAAGCAACCATTGCCTTCCCTACCCTTACATCTTTCCCTCTGTCGCTTGTCGCTGGGTCTCCTGAATTCCATCCACAACCTGGTGGAAATCAAACACTGTCGAAAAATCAAAGCAAAATAAATGTCATCTTTTCTCTAAGCACAATACAAAGATATACATTATGCAGATAAACACACACTACTAAAATAGCACATATAATCTTTGCTTCATTTGTGAAACCAGAAAAATACAAACATACCGAGGTGAGCTCTGTCAGAGACAATTAGTCTCTTCTCCCAACCTTTGAGACCTGGTCAGAGAAAGGAGAATAAAAAATGACTGGAATGGTTTCCTCGAACTTGAAAATTACAGTATTGACTGTTTTTCTAAAAATACTTGATTTACCTTTCTTCTCATTCTTCTCCGCCTCCTCAAACAAGCCTGGTAGGTGTATGACTACGCCATTACCTAAAATGGACCATATGCTGGATAAATGAGCACATATAGACAGTTTCCCATTGGGGTCACCATTCCCAGTGGAAATGGTAATAAAGATAGAAACACTCACCAATGACACATATGCTTTTGGGGTTGATAATGCCACTGGGGAGAAGGTGGAAGTCATACTCTGTGCCTTCTACTACCACTGTGTGGCCTGCATTGTTACCACCCTGGAAGATCAAAACAAGACTTTCAACAAAGTCTAGTGGCATGATGTCACAAAAGGACAGTTATTGAGTTGATTAA
Organism: Oncorhynchus masou masou; assembly: GCF_036934945.1. Lineage (NCBI taxonomy): Eukaryota > Metazoa > Chordata > Actinopteri > Salmoniformes > Salmonidae > Oncorhynchus > Oncorhynchus masou. The sequence continues at coordinate 31,555,982 of NC_088243.1, read as the reverse complement.
TGGCTGTTACTTGTAATGGGATAGCAACATTTGGACATAAAACAGCCAGGACATCCACTGGCCATACATCCAGAGCAAATTCATAATCCTATCTGAATCAGTGGATAATAGAGTCTAAGCCCCCCTGTCACCAAGCTACCCCCCTACCAACTATTTTAACATACTTGGCTGCCAGACCCTCCACTCCTTGCCCCCTGGCTAAGACCTGGCCTTCTCACATGTCAAGTCACCCTGGGAATGTGACCCTTCACCAGCAGTGGGTTGGGCTGGCCGAAGGAGTACACAGAGTGCTCAGTGATGTGACTTGCTGTCAATAGAGAGTACAACACAACTGTGTAATGGCCTTTACACTGCAAGTGGCCCAAAATATTACTTCTGAGCAAGTTTAGTTTTTCCTTGCTGGCCAATGAGAAATTTTGTCTGTGAGTCTCTCTCTCTCTCTCTCTCTCTCTCACACCACCCCTCGAAACCTGGCTCCTCAAGGTTTCTTCTTAGGTTCCTGCCTTTCTATGGAGTTCTTCCTAGCCACTCTGCTTCTACATCTGCATTGCATACTCTTTGGGGTTTTAGGCTGGCTATATGTATAAGCACTTTGTGACAACTGCTGAGGTAAAAACTGCTTTATAAAATACATTTGATTGATTATTGACATAATTTTCATTCAGGTTAGTCTCATAGGAGAAAAGGTGCTATCTAGAACCAAAAAGGGTTCTTCGGCTGTCCCAATATAGGAGAACCCTTTGAAGAACCAATTTTGGTTCCAGGTAGAACCCTTTCCACAGAAGGTTCTACATGGAACCCAAAATAGTTCTACCTGAAACCAAAAAGGGTTCTACCTGGAACCAAAAAAAAGGTTCTTCTATGGGGACAGCCGCAGAACCCTTTTGTAACCCTTTTTACTAAGAGTGTAGAGTGACCAAGTTATAACACCCTCTTTATGTTAATACACCTTTGTAATAATATGAGTATTGATCCAATTGTGATCTTATGCTACCTTTCCCTGTCATTACTGTGTGATTTTAGACTTTAATTTGCAAGAAATAGTTATAGTTTTTCCATATTGTTGGTACTTTGGTCTATTTGAGCAGTTTACTATAGGTCAGATAGAGAAAATGTCCAGCTGGATGGATTCCTCATTGAGAGAATATGCTTCCAAGTTCTTAATGATCATGTTACAAGTCTCAAAAAGGGACAATTAACCATTTAATAGTATTCCAAGGTAAAACGTTTCATTTCAACTCCAGTCAAGTCAACAATTCAAAGTGGTGTTGAAGAACTGGTAATATCACCATGTTTTCTAAATACATGTTTTAATTATTTTAATTATTTAAACTAATATCCTGTATTGATAAAATAGATTCATCCTACATTCCATTATAGCCTACTGAGGACATCACATGAAACATTTACGTGCCAAAAAACGTTCTGAAACATCACTCCACTGAACAAAATAATAACAACAGTAAGCTATTTCAAGGTTTTTTCCAATGCCTGCCACACACCTGTCATACGGTTGTAAAGTACACAGACAGTCACCGATTCAGGTATGTTGAGACATTACTTTTCTAAAGACACGTCATGAATTTCACACAATCAAAATGCGTTATAACTTTTCTCAGTTCAAGCATGTCAAGGTTACATTAATATCGCATTATATGCACACGATATTACCTGACATCTGCAAACAAGGTCAGACTGAGTCGCCAGTAAATCGACGACTTTTCCTTTGCCTTCATCTCCCCATTGCGCACCGAGCACCACAGTCACTTTGTTCCCTGTGTCATTCCGTGGCCGCTTCAGCCCTTGGGTAGGGTTGGAGGGGGAATTTGTAGAACTCTTGTGGTCTTTTGCTGACCAGCTCAACGACATGATGTTGCTTCGGCTGTCTGTCTGAAACAGACTAGAATGTTTCTAACAGTAGCTTTGCCATATCAGTGTCTCCATGATGTCAGAGCAGGACACACGAACGCAGGAGGCAGATCTCGAACCGCGCCTGGCAGCACTGTCGCCCAAGTCCACGTTTCCATAAATACTTGTTTGATGTCAATAAAGAGAAAGGCAATCTCATAATGTGAATTCATTTTTTATTATACTCCATAATCAACATTCGAGTCTAATTATGTTAGTCTATTTGCTAACATGGCACCGTCTAAGCTATCACATTTCTAGAGATAGAAAACTTCCAGGGCTTAATTAACTTACTTAAAATTGCACCATACATTTTTAAGTGATGCCTTAAGTGTTCATATTTTATACTGTCTGTGTGTTTGTCCTACTGAAGACCCCTGTCAGTCCTGAACGAATTGCCCATCGGGGTTTAATACACGTGTATTGTATTGTATTGTAAATGATAATTGTAGAAATAAGTTCGTTATTGATAACAGCAGGAAGAAAGCTGATATTTTTTTCCTATATGCCAAGTGTGGAATCAAAACGTTTAAAAAATGTTCACGACATTCACAAAAGACTGGAATACTATTTTCAGCACAACTGTTCCAACCAACACACTATCAAAGTTTATTGTGAAATAGACACGAATTTGGTTCCAACTGTGCTGGAGGTTATTTATAGCTTTGGAAATTAAGCCTGTGTTTTTATATTCAAACAAATACAAAACAATAACAAAAAGTACATACACTTTTTATTCTTCAGTATAGAACACCTAAAGTGACAGAATGTTGACCCAGCCTGGTCTCATAGACTAGACGTAACATAGTACATTTAAACCCAGGACAGTCAAATTAGTATGATATGTTAGGTATGGTGACATAAGACAGATGGTTACTTTGGTCAAAAACAGGGTGGTATAACGCAAACGTCTAGAAACCCAAGAGGTTTTGAGTTCTAATCCCATACGGACAACTTTAGCATTTTAGCAACTTTTCAACTACTTACTACATTTGAGCTACTTTACATGTTAGCTAGCCCTCCCCCTAACCATTTTAGCTAACCCTTACCTTATCCCTTTAACCTAACTCCTAAACCTCAACTTTACCCTAACCTTAACACCTAGCCTAGCTAATGTTAGCCAGCTAGCTAACGTTAGCCACCAAGACAGAATTTGTAACATATCGTACATTTTGTAAATTTGTAACATATAATACAAATTGTAATTTGTAAAATATCATACAAAATGGGTAATGGACATCCACAAATTAACTTCTTGGATATAGGGGGCACTATTTTAATTTTTGGATGAAAAACGTTCCCGTTTTAAACAAGATATTTTGTCATGAAAAGATGGCCGACTATGCATATAATTGACAGCTTTGGAAAGAAAACACTGACGTTTCCAAAACTGCAAAGATATTGTCTGTGAGTGTCAAAGAACTGATGTTACAGAAAAAACCCAGATAAAAATCCAATCAGGAAGTGCCGCATTTTTTAAAATCGCCTCATGCCAATGACTCCTTATATGGCTGTGAAGGAGCTAGGAGTCAGCTTACGTCTTCCACGTTTTCCCCAAGGTGTCTGCAGCATTGTGACGTATTTGTAGGCATATCATTGGAAGATTGACCATAAGAGACAACATCTACCAGGAGGTCGCTTGGTGTCCTCCGTCACAATTATTGCGTAATCTCCAGCTGCAGTATTTTTCAGTTTGCTTCTGATGAGAAGCCAACTGCCACCACTGATAGATTATCGAATAGATATGTGAAAAACATCTTGAGGATTGATTCTAAACAACGGTTGCCATGTTTCTGTCGATATTATGGAGCTAATTTGGAAAAAAGTTTGGCGTTGTAAGTGACTGCATTTTCCGGTCTTTTTCTTAGCCAAACATGATGAACAAAACGGAGCTATTTCGTCTACACAAATAATCTTTTTGGAAAGAATGAACATTTGCTATCTAACTAAGAGTCTCGTCATTGAAAACATCCGAAGTTCTTCAAAGGTAAATGATTTTATTTGAATGCTTTTCTTGTTTTTGTGAAAATGTTGCCTGCTGAATGCTAGGCTTAATGCTATGCTAGCCTATCAATACTCTTACACAATTGCTTGTGTAGCTTTGGTTGAAAAGCATATTTTGAAAATCTGAGATGACAGTGTTGTTAACAAAAGGCTAAGCTTGTGTTTGAATATATTTATTTTATTTAATTTGCGATTTTCATGAATAGGAAACGTTGCGTTATGGTAATAAGCTTGAGGCTATGATTACGCTCCCGGATACGGGATTGCTCAACGCTAGAGGTTAATACATACCATACGAAACATACAATAATAAATGGTGCCTCGGATTTACGTACAGAAAAATACAAAATGCTCTGAGACCAGGTTGCAGCGACAGAGTAAATTTGCTGGGATTGAGGCTGTGCAGAGACTAAAAGCAGTAGCCTTGTGGAACACAACAGCCTCTTGGTAGAATACAAATCAACCTGGCCAGGTAACCATAGCAGTTTTTCCTGTTTATTTCACAAATGTTTCAAGAACTCAAAATTATCAAAGGAAGGAAGAC